>NC_089857.1:8381783-8409283 GCF_036373705.1 Amia ocellicauda | reverse complement strand
GGGAACATACTTGAGAGCAAAGATCACATTCAATCTCATTCAAGGCACGGATGTGAATGCAACGGGATGAAATTACTGAAATGATGCCTGCCCTCGAACTGTGATGATGGACTACCCGACTCGCCAATAATATTGGGTTCTGGTGTATTGAAATACAGGAGCTGCTGGATTTGTGTGTTTTCTTACCCCCTCACCATAGTTTGTCAAATGTTTAAACAACTGAACTTATATTCAAGGTTTGTTTCTCTTCATATGTTTTACTGGTTTACATTTGTCTCAGCAACCTGTTGAATGATTCTTCTGCTTTCAAAACAAAATGACAACAGGATGAATGCACACACTTGAAAATACAATACATGCAATGTTATGCATCATAGTGATGCAACCTCCTTTCAGTTTCATACTGCATGTCAATTGAAATCCTTACTGAAATGCACACCTTCTCAAGATTGCGCTTGACTGGCGTGTCAGGCACTCAATTACAGCTGTATTATCAAGACAATGTGTTCGTTTTGTAAAATATAGTTCCGGTCTGGTGTGGCACCCCAGCTAACGCACAACGTTGCCACAACGTTTCGTGTTAGCAGGGACTGTCTGCGGCGCGCTGGTGTGTCCCGGACTTTAGAGTAGAGAGACAGTTCAACTGCAAGTATGAGCGGCAGAAACGGATATTGCCTTCCCTTTAAGTAGAGCGTCAGGGACAGCCTCCCTGGCTTTCGGCCATACTAGCCTGAATACGCCCGATCTCGTCCAATCTCGGAAGCTAAGCAGGCTCAGGCCTGGTCAGTACTTGGATGGGAGACCGCCTGGGAATACCAGGTGCTGTAAGCTTTTGCATCTTTTACACACCAGAGGGCGACAAATCACGAGTCTTAACTTTGGATACACGCAATTTCATCATTATTTCAGATTTGACTTCCCCAAATACACAGGCATACAATAGATCTTGTTCTCCAACGTAAACGGTCCCTAGTAACTAGGGTACATTCGTAAATAAATTGAGCATCATGGCTAGAAGTGACTAAATGTTGCCTAATCTTTCTCATCGAGAAATGACACAATTACAGCAACACAAAAAGGAACTCCACCGGACAAAGTTCAGTGCTCACAAGGAGCCTCATTCAACACACACGGTTCCATTCCCATTTATGCAAAGCACGAAAGTGTAAAACTTGGGAACATACTTGAGAGCAAAGATCACATTCAATCTCATTCAAGGCACGGATGTGAATGCAACGGGATGAAATTACTGAAATGATGCCTGCCCTCGAACTGTGATGATGGACTACCCGACTCGCCAATAATATTGGGTTCTGGTGTATTGAAATACAGGAGCTGCTGGATTTGTGTGTTTTCTTACCCCCTCACCATAGTTTGTCAAATGTTTAAACAACTGAACTTATATTCAAGGTTTGATTCTCTTCATATGTTTTACTGGTTTACATTTGTCTCAGCAACCTGTTGAATGATTCTTCTGCTTTCAAAACAAAATGACAACAGGATGAATGCACACACTTGAAAATACAATACATGCAATGTTATGCATCATAGTGATGCAACCTCCTTTCAGTTTCATACTGCATGTCAATTGAAATCCTTACTGAAATGCACACCTTCTCAAGATTGCGCTTGACTGGCGTGTCAGGCACTCAATTACAGCTGTATTATCAAGACAATGTGTTCGTTTTGTAAAATATAGTTCCGGTCTGGTGTGGCACCCCAGCTAACGCACAACGTTGCCACAACGTTTCGTGTTAGCAGGGACTGTCTGCGGCGCGCTGGTGTGTCCCGGACTTTAGAGTAGAGAGACAGTTCAACTGCAAGTATGAGCGGCAGAAACGGATATTGCCTTCCCTTTAAGTAGAGCGTCAGGGACAGCCTCCCTGGCTTTCGGCCATACTAGCCTGAATACGCCCGATCTCGTCCAATCTCGGAAGCTAAGCAGGCTCAGGCCTGGTCAGTACTTGGATGGGAGACCGCCTGGGAATACCAGGTGCTGTAAGCTTTTGCATCTTTTACACACCAGAGGGCGACAAATCACGAGTCTTAACTTTGGATACACGCAATTTCATCATTATTTCAGATTTGACTTCCCCAAATACACAGGCATACAATAGATCTTGTTCTCCAACGTAAACGGTCCCTAGTAACTAGGGTACATTCGTAAATAAATTGAGCATCATGGCTAGAAGTGACTAAATGTTGCCTAATCTTTCTCATCGAGAAATGACACAATTACAGCAACACAAAAAGGAACTCCACCGGACAAAGTTCAGTGCTCACAAGGAGCCTCATTCAACACACACGGTTCCATTCCCATTTATGCAAAGCACGAAAGTGTAAAACTTGGGAACATACTTGAGAGCAAAGATCACATTCAATCTCATTCAAGGCACGGATGTGAATGCAACGGGATGAAATTACTGAAATGATGCCTGCCCTCGAACTGTGATGATGGACTACCCGACTCGCCAATAATATTGGGTTCTGGTGTATTGAAATACAGGAGCTGCTGGATTTGTGTGTTTTCTTACCCCCTCACCATAGTTTGTCAAATGTTTAAACAACTGAACTTATATTCAAGGTTTGATTCTCTTCATATGTTTTACTGGTTTACATTTGTCTCAGCAACCTGTTGAATGATTCTTCTGCTTTCAAAACAAAATGACAACAGGATGAATGCACACACTTGAAAATACAATACATGCAATGTTATGCATCATAGTGATGCAACCTCCTTTCAGTTTCATACTGCATGTCAATTGAAATCCTTACTGAAATGCACACCTTCTCAAGATTGCGCTTGACTGGCGTGTCAGGCACTCAATTACAGCTGTTTTATCAAGACAATGTGTTCGTTTTGTAATATATAGTTCCGGTCTGGTGTGGCACCCCAGCTAACGCACAACGTTGCCACAATGTTGCCACAACGTGGCGTGTTAGCAGGGACTGGCTGCGGCGCGCTGGTGTGTCCCGGGCTTTAGAGTAGAGAGACAGTTCAACTGTAAGTATGAACGGCAGAAACGGATATTGCCTTCCCTTTAAGTAGAGCGTCAGGGACAGCCTCCCTGGCTTACGGCCATACTAGCCTGAATACGCCCGATCTCATCCGATCTCGGAAGCCAAGCGGGCTCGGGCCTGGTCAGTACTTGGATGGGAGACCGCCTGGGAATACCAGGTGCTGTAAGCTTTTGCATCTTTTACACACCAGAGGGCGACAAATCACGAGTTTTAACTTTGGATACACACAATTTCATCATTATTTCAGATTTTACTTCCCCAAATATACAGGCATACAATAGATCTTGTTCTCCAACGTAAACGGTCCCTAGTAACTAGGGTACATTCGTAAATAAATTGAGCATCATGGCTAGAAGTGACTAAATGTTGCCTAATCTTTCTCATCGAGAAATGACACAATTACAGCAACACAAAAAGGAACTCCACCGGACAAAGTTCAGTGCTCACAAGGAGCCTCATTCAACACACACGGTTCCATTCCCATTCATGCAAAGCACGAAAGTGTAAAACTTGGGAACATACTTGAGAGCAAAGATCACATTCAATCTCATTCAAGGCACGGATGTGAATGCAACGGGATGAAATTACTGAAATGATGCCTGCCCTCGAACTGTGATGATGGACTACCCGACTCGCCAATAATATTGGGTTCTGGTGTATTGAAATACAGGAGCTGCTGGATTTGTGTGTTTTCTTACCCCCTCACCATAGTTTGTCAAATGTTTAAACAACTGAACTTATATTCAAGGTTTGTTTCTCTTCATATGTTTTACTGGTTTACATTTGTCTCAGCAACCTCAGCAAAAATGATTCTTCTGCTTTCAAAACAAAATGACAACAGGATGAATGCACACACTTGAAAATACAATACATGCAATGTTATGCATCATAGTGATTTAACCTCCTTTCAGTTTCATACTGCATGTCAATTGAAATCCTTACTGAAATGCACACCTTCTCAAGATTGCGCTTGACTGGCGTGTCAGGCACTCAATTACAGCTGTATTATCAAGACAATGTGTTCGTTTTGTAAAATATAGTTCCGGTCTGGTGTGGCACCCCAGCTAACGCACAACGTTGCCACAACGTTTCGTGTTAGCAGGGACTGTCTGCGGCGCGCTGGTGTGTCCCGGACTTTAGAGTAGAGAGACAGTTCAACTGCAAGTATGAGCGGCAGAAACGGATATTGCCTTCCCTTTAAGTAGAGCGTCAGGGACAGCCTCTCTGGCTTACGGCCATACTAGCCTGAAAACGCCCGATCTCGTCCGATCTCGGAAGCTAAGCAGGCTCGGGCCTGGTCAGTACTTGGATGGGAGACTGCCTGGGAATACCAGGTGCTGTAAGCTTTTGCATCTTTTACACACCAGAGGGCGACAAATCACGAGTTTTAACTTTGGATACACGCAATTTCATCATTATTTCAGATTTGACTTCCCCAAATACACAGGCATACAATAGATCTTGTTCTCCAACGTAATCGGTCCCTAGTAACTAGGGTACATTCGTAAATAAATTGAGCATCATGGCTAGAAGTGACTAAATGTTGCCTAATCTTTCTCATCGAGAAATGACACAATTACAGCAACACAAAAAGGAACTCCACCGGACAAAGTTCAGTACTCACAAGGAGCCTCATTCAACACACACGGTTCCATTCCCATTCATGCAAAGCACGAAAGTGTAAAACTTGGGAACATACTTGAGAGCAAAGATCACATTCAATCTCATTCAAGGCACGGATGTGAATGCAACGGGATGAAATTACTGAAATGATGCCTGCCCTCGAACTGTGAAGATGGACTACCCGACTCGCCAATAATATTGGGTTCTGGTGTATTGAAATACAGGAGCTGCTGGATTTGTGTGTTTTCTTACCCCCTCACCATAGTTTGTCAAATGTTTAAACAACTGAACTTATATTCAAGGTTTGTTTCTCTTCATATGTTTTACTGGTTTACATTTGTCTCAGCAACCTCAGCAAAAATGATTCTTCTGCTTTCAAAACAAAATGACAACAGGATGAATGCACACACTTGAAAATACAATACATGCAATGTTATGCATCATAGTGATGCAACCTCCTTTCAGTTTCATACTGCATGTCAATTGAAATCCTTATTGAAATGCACACCTTCTCAAGATTGCGCTTGACTGGCGTGTCAGGCACTCAATTACAGCTGTATTATCAAGACAATGTGTTCGTTTTGTAAAATATAGTTCCGATCTGGTGTGGCACCCCAGCTAACGCACAACGTTGCCACAACGTTTCGTGTTAGCAGGGACTGTCTGCGGCGCGCTGGTGTGTCCCGGACTTTAGAGTAGAGAGACAGTTCAACTGCAAGTATGAGCGGCAGAAACGGATATTGCCTTCCCTTTCAGTAGAGCGTCAGGGACAGCCTCCCTGGCTTACGGCCATACTAGCCTGAAAACGCCCGATCTCGTCCGATCTCGGAAGCTAAGCAGGCTCGGGCCTGGTCAGTACTTGGATGGGAGACTGCCTGGGAATACCAGGTGCTGTAAGCTTTTGCATCTTTTACACACCAGAGGGCGACAAATCACGAGTTTTAACTTTGGATACACGCAATTTCATCATTATTTCAGATTTGACTTCCCCAAATACACAGGCATACAATAGATCTTGTTCTCCAACGTAATCGGTCCCTAGTAACTAGGGTACATTCGTAAATAAATTGAGCATCATGGCTAGAAGTGACTAAATGTTGCCTAATCTTTCTCATCGAGAAATGACACAATTACAGCAACACAAAAAGGAACTCCACCGGACAAAGTTCAGTGCTCACAAGGAGCCTCATTCAACACACACGGTTCCATTCCCATTCATGCAAAGCACGAAAGTGTAAAACTTGGGAACATACTTGAGAGCAAAGATCACATTCAATCTCATTCAAGGCACGGATGTGAATGCAACGGGATGAAATTACTGAAATGATGCCTGCCCTCGAACTGTGAAGATGGACTACCCGACTCGCCAATAATATTGGGTTCTGGTGTATTGAAATACAGGAGCTGCTGGATTTGTGTGTTTTCTTACCCCCTCACCATAGTTTGTCAAATGTTTAAACAACTGAACTTATATTCAAGGTTTGTTTCTCTTCATATGTTTTACTGGTTTACATTTGTCTCAGCAACCTGTTGAATGATTCTTCTGCTTTCAAAACAAAATGACAACAGGATGAATGCACACACTTGAAAATACAATACATGCAATGTTATGCATCATAGTGATGCAACCTCCTTTCAGTTTCATACTGCATGTCAATTGAAATCCTTACTGAAATGCACACCTTCTCAAGATTGCGCTTGACTGGCGTGTCAGGCACTCAATTACAGCTGTTTTATCAAGACAATGTGTTCGTTTTGTAATATATAGTTCCGGTCTGGTGTGGCACCCCAGCTAACGCACAACGTTGCCACAACGTTTCGTGTTAGCAGGGACTGTCTGCGGCGCGCTGGTGTGTCCCGGACTTTAGAGTAGAGAGACAGTTCAACTGCAAGTATGAGCGGCAGAAACGGATATTGCCTTCCCTTTAAGTAGAGCGTCAGGGAGAGCCTCCCTGGCTTACGGCCATACTAGCCTGAATACGCCCGATCTCGTCCGATCTCGGAAGCTAAGCAGGCTCGGGCCTGGTCAGTACTTGGATGGGAGACCGCCTGGGAATACCAGGTGCTGTAAGCTTTTGCATCTTTTACACACCAGAGGGCGACAAATCACGAGTTTTAACTTTGGATACACGCAATTTCATCATTATTTCAGATTTGACTTCCCCAAATACACAGGCATACAATAGATCTTGTTCTCCAACGTAAACGGTCCCTAGTAACTAGGGTACATTCGTAAATAAATTGAGCATCATGGCTAGAAGTGACTAAATGTTGCCTAATCTTTCTCATCGAGAAATGACACAATTACAGCAACACAAAAAGGAACTCCACCGGACAAAGTTCAGTGCTCACAAGGAGCCTCATTCAACACACACGGTTCCATTCCCATTCATGCAAAGCACGAAAGTGTAAAACTTGGGAACATACTTGAGAGCAAAGATCACATTCAATCTCATTCAAGGCACGGATGTGAATGCAACGGGATGAAATTACTGAAATGATGCCTGCCCTCGAACTGTGATGATGGACTACCCGACTCGCCAATAATATTGGGTTCTGGTGTATTGAAATACAGGAGCTGCTGGATTTGTGTGTTTTCTTACCCCCTCACCATAGTTTGTCAAATGTTTAAACAACTGAACTTATATTCAAGGTTTGTTTCTCTTCATATGTTTTACTGGTTTACATTTGTCTCAGCAACCTGTTGAATGATTCTTCTGCTTTCAAAACAAAATGACAACAGGATGAATGCACACACTTGAAAATACAATACATGCAATGTTATGCATCATAGTGATGCAACCTCCTTTCAGTTTCATACCGCATGTCAATTGAAATCCTTACTGAAATGCACACCTTCTCAAGATTGCGCTTGACTGGCGTGTCAGGCACTCAATTACAGCTGTTTTATCAAGACAATGTGTTCGTTTTGTAATATATAGTTCCGGTCTGGTGTGGCACCCCAGCTAACGCACAACGTTGCCACAATGTTGCCACAACGTGGCCTGTTAGCAGGGACTGTCTGCGGCGCGCTGGTGTGTCCCGGGCTTTAGAGTAGAGAGACAGTTCAACTGTAAGTATGAACGGCAGAAACGGATATTGCCTTCCCTTTAAGTAGAGCGTCAGGGACAGCCTCCCTGGCTTACGGCCATACTAACCTGAATACGCCCGATCTCGTCCGATCTCGGAAGCCAAGCAGGCTCGGGCCTGGTCAGTACTTGGATGGGAGACCGCCTGGGAATACCATGTACTGTAAGCTCTTGCACCTTTTAATAAACCAGAGGGCGACAAATCACGAGTTTTAACTTTGGATACACACAATTTCATCATTATTTCAGATTTTACTTCCCCAAATACACAGGCATACAATAGATCTTGTTCTCCAACGTAAACGGTCCCTAGTAACTAGGGTACATTCGTCAATAAATTGAGCATCATGGCTAGAAGTGACTAAATGTTGCCTAATCTTTCTCATCGAGAAATGACACAATTACAGCAACAAAAAAGGAACTCCACCGCACAAAGTTCAGTGCTCACAAGGAGCATCATTCAACACACACGGTTCCATTCCCATTCATGCAAACCACAAAAGTGTAAAACTTGGGAACGTACTTGAGAGTAAAGATAACATTCAATCTCATTCAAGGCACGCATGTGAATGCAACGGGATGAAATTACTGAAATGATGCCTGCCCTCGAACTGTGATGATGGACTACCCGACTCGCCAATAATATTGGGTTCTGGTGTATTGAAATACAGGAGCTGCTGGATTTGTGTGTTTTCTTACCCCCTCACCATAGTTTGTCAAATGTTTAAACAACTGAACTTATATTCAAGGTTTGTTTCTCTTCATATGTTTTACTGGTTTACATTTGTCTCAGCAACCTGTTGAATGATTCCTCTGCTTTCAAAACAAAATGACAACAGGATGAATGCACACACTTGAAAATACAATACATGCAATGTTATGCATCATAGTGATGCAACCTCCTTTCAGTTTCATACTGCATGTCAATTGAAATCCTTACTGAAATGCACACCTTCTCAAGATTGCGCTTGACTGGCGTGTCAGGCACTCAATTACAGCTGTTTTATCAAGACAATGTGTTCGTTTTGTAATATATAGTTCCGGTCTGGTGTGGCACCCCAGCTAACGCACAACGTTGCCACAACGTTGCCACAACGTGGCGTGTTAGCAGGGACTGTCTGCGGCGCGCTGGTGTGTCCCGGGCTTTAGAGTAGAGAGACAGTTCAACTGTAAGTATGAACGGCAGAAACGGATATTGCCTTCCCTTTAAGTAGAGCGTCAGGGACAGCCTCCCTGGCTTACGGCCATACTAGCCTGAATACGCCCGATCTCGTCCGATCTCGGAAGCCAAGCAGGCTCGGGCCTGGTCAGTACTTGGATGGGAGACCACCTGGGAATAGCAGGTGCTGTAAGCTTTTGCACCTTTTACACACCAGAGGGCGACAAATCACGAGTTTTAACTTTGGATACACACAATTTCATCATTATTTCAGATTTTACTTCCCCAAATACACAGGCATACAATAGATCTTGTTCTCCAACGTAAACGGTCCCTAGTAACTAGGGTACATTGGTAAATAAATTGAGCGTCATGGCTATAAGTGACTAAATGTTGCCTAATCTTTCTCATCGAGAAATGACACAATTACAGCAACACAAAAAGGAACTCCACCGGACAAAGTTCAGTGCTCACAAGGAGCCTCATTCAACACACACGGTTCCATTCCCATTCATGCAAAGCACGAAAGTGTAAAACTTGGGAACATACTTGAGAGCAAAGATCACATTCAATCTCATTCAAGGCACGGATGTGAATGCAACGGGATGAAATTACTGAAATGATGCCTGCCCTCGAACTGTGATGATGGACTACCCGACTCGCCAATAATATTGGGTTCTGGTGTATTGAAATACAGGAGCTGCTGGATTTGTGTGTTTTCTTACCCCCTCACCATAGTTTGTCAAATGTTTAAACAACTGAACTTATATTCAAGGTTTGTTTCTCTTCATATGTTTTACTGGTTTACATTTGTCTCAGCAACCTGTTGAATGATTCTTCTGCTTTCAAAACAATATGACAACAGGATGAATGCACACACTTGAAAATACAATACATGCAATGTTATGCATCATAGTGATGCAACCTCCTTTCAGTTTCATACTGCATGTCAATTGAAATCCTTACTGAAATGCACACCTTCTCAAGATTGCGCATGACTGGCGTGTCAGGCACTCAATTACAGCTGTTTTATCAAGACAATGTGTTCGTTTTGTAAAATATAGTTCCGGTCTGGTGTGGCAACCCAGCTAACGCACAACGTTGCCACAATGTTGCCACAACGTGGCGTGTTAGCAGGGACTGTCTGCAGCGCGCTGGTGTGTCCCGGGCTTTAGAGTAGAGAGACAGTTCAACTGTAAGTATGAACGGCAGAAACGGATATTGCCTTCCCTTTAAGTAGAGCGTCAGGGACAGCCTCCCTGGCTTACGGCCATACTAGCCTGAATACGCCCGATCTCGTCCGATCTCGGAAGCCAAGCAGGCTCGGGCCTGGTCAGTACTTGGATGGGAGACCGCCTGGAAATACCAGGTGCTGTAAGCTTTTGCACCTTTTACACACCAGAGGGCGACAAATCACGAGTTTTAACTTTGGATACACACAATTTCATCATTATTTCAGATTTGACTTCCCCAAATACACAGGCATACAATAGATCTTGTTCTCCAACGTAAACGGTCCCTAGTAACTAGGGTACATTCGTAAATAAATTGAGCATCATGGCTAGAAGTGACTAAATGTTGCCTAATCTTTCTCATCAAGAAATGACACAATTACAGCAACAAAAAAGGAACTCCACCGCACAAAGTTCAGTGCTCACAAGGAGCATCATTCAACACACACGGTTCCATTCCCATTCATGCAAAGCACAAAAGTGTAAAACTTGGGAACATACTTGAGAGCAAAGATCACATTCAATCTCATTCAAGGCACGGATGTGAATGCAACGGGATGAAATTACTGAAATGATGCCTGCCCTCGAACTGTGATGATGGACTACCAGACTCGCCAATAATATTGGGTTCCGGTGTATTGAAATACAGGAGCTGCTGGATTTGTGTGTTTTCTTACCCCTGACCATAGTTTGTCAAATGTTTAAACAACTGAACTTATATTCAAGGTTTGTTTCTCTTCATATGTTTTACTGGTTTATATTTGTCTCAGCATCCTGTTGAATGATTCTTGTGCTTTCAAAACAAAATGACAACAGGATGAATGCACACACTTGAAAATACAATACATGCAATGTTATGCATCATAGTGATGCAACCTCCTTTCAGTTTCATACTGCATGTCAATTGAAATCCTTACTGAAATGCACACCTTCTCAAGATTGCGCTTGACTGGCGTGTCAGGCACTCAATTACAGCTGTTTTATCAAGACAATGTGTTCGTTTTGTAATATATAGTTCCGGTCTGGTGTGGCACCCCAGCTAACGCACAACGTTGCCACAACGTTGCCACAACGTGGCGTGTTAGCAGGGACTGTCTGCGGCGCGCTGGTGTGTCCTGGGCTTTAGAGTAGAGAGACAGTTCAACTGTAAGTATGAACGGCAGAAACGGATATTGCCTTCCCTTTAAGTAGAGCGTCAGGGACAGCCTCCCTGGCTTACGGCCATACTAGCCTGAATACGCCCGATCTCGTCCGATCTCGGAAGCCAAGCAGGCTCAGGCCTGGTCAGTACTTGGATGGGAGACCACCTGGGAATAGCAGGTGCTGTAAGCTTTTGCACTTTTTACACACCAGAGGGCGACAAATCACGAGTTTTAACTTTGGATACACACAATTTCATCATTATTTCAGATTTTACTTCCCCAAATACACAGGCATACAATAGATCTTGTTCTCCAACGTAAACGGTCCCTAGTAACTAGGGTACATTCGTAAATAAATTGAGCATCATGGCTAGAAGTGACTAAATGTTGCCTAATCTTTCTCATCGAGAAATGACACAATTACAGCAACACAAAAAGGAACTCCACCGGACAAAGTTCAGTGCTCACAAGGAGCCTCATTCAACACACACGGTTCCATTCCCATTCATGCAAAGCACGAAAGTGTAAAACTTGGGAACATACTTGAGAGCAAAGATCACATTCAATCTCATTCAAGGCACGGATGTGAATGCAACGGGATGAAATTACTGAAATGATGCCTGCCCTCGAACTGTGAAGATGGACTACCCGACTCGCCAATAATATTGGGTTCTGGTGTATTGAAATACAGGAGCTGCTGGATTTGTGTGTTTTCTTACCCCCTCACCATAGTTTGTCAAATGTTTAAACAACTGAACTTATATTCAAGGTTTGTTTCTCTTCATATGTTTTACTGGTTTACATTTGTCTCAGCAACCTGTTGAATGATTCTTCTGCTTTCAAAACAAAATGACAACAGGATGAATGCACACACTTGAAAATAAAATACATGCAATGTTATGCATCATAGTGATGCAACCTCCTTTCAGTTTCATACTGCATGTCAATTGAAATCCTTACTGAAATGCACACCTTCTCAAGATTGCGCTTGACTGGCGTGTCAGGCACTCAATTACAGCTGTTTTATCAAGACAATGTGTTCGTTTTGTAATATATAGTTCCGGTCTGGTGTGGCACCCCAGCTAACGCACAACGTTGCCACAACGTTGCCACAACGTTTCGTGTTAGCAGGGACTGTCTGCGGCGCGCTGGTGTGTCCCGGACTTTAGAGTAGAGAGACAGTTCAACTGCAAGTATGAGCGGCAGAAACGGATATTGCCTTCCCTTTAAGTAGAGCGTCAGGGAGAGCCTCCCTGGCTTACGGCCATACTAGCCTGAATACGCCCGATCTCGTCCGATCTCGGAAACTAAGCAGGCTCGGGCCTGGTCAGTACTTGGATGGGAGACCGCCTGGGAATACCAGGTGCTGTAAGCTTTTGCATCTTTTACACACCAGAGGGCGACAAATCACGAGTTTTAACTTTGGATACACGCAATTTCATCATTATTTCAGATTTGACTTCCCCAAATACACAGGCATACAATAGATCTTGTTCTCCAACGTAAACGGTCCCTAGTAACTAGGGTACATTCGTAAATAAATTGAGCATCATGGCTAGAAGTGACTAAATGTTGCCTAATCTTTCTCATCGAGAAATGACACAATTACAGCAACACAAAAAGGAACTCCACCGGACAAAGTTCAGTGCTCACAAGGAGCCTCATTCAACACACACGGTTCCATTCCCATTCATGCAAAGCACGAAAGTGTAAAACTTGGGAACATACTTGAGAGCAAAGATCACATTCAATCTCATTCAAGGCACGGATGTGAATGCAACGGGATGAAATTACTGAAATGATGCCTGCCCTCGAACTGTGATGATGGACTACCCGACTCGCCAATAATATTGGGTTCTGGTGTATTGAAATACAGGAGCTGCTGGATTTGTGTGTTTTCTTACCCCCTCACCATAGTTTGTCAAATGTTTAAACAACTGAACTTATATTCAAGGTTTGTTTCTCTTCATATGTTTTACTGGTTTACATTTGTCTCAGCAACCTGTTGAATGATTCTTCTGCTTTCAAAACAAAATGACAACAGGATGAATGCACACACTTGAAAATACAATACATGCAATGTTATGCATCATAGTGATGCAACCTCCTTTCAGTTTCATACTGCATGTCAATTGAAATCCTTACTGAAATGCACACCTTCTCAAGATTGCGCTTGACTGGCGTGTCAGGCACTCAATTACAGCTGTTTTATCAAGACAATGTGTTCGTTTTGTAATATATAGTTCCGGTCTGGTGTGGCACCCCAGCTAACGCACAACGTTGCCACAACGTTGCCACAACGTGGCGTGTTAGCAGGGACTGTCTGCGGCGCGCTGGTGTGTCCCGGGCTTTAGAGTAGAGAGACAGTTCAACTGTAAGTATGAACGGCAGAAACGGATATTGCCTTCCCTTTAACTAGAGCGTCAGGGACAGCCTCCCTGGCTTACGGCCATACTAGCCTGAATACGCCCGATCTCGTCCGATCTCGGAAGCCAAGCAGGCTCAGGCCTGGTCAGTACTTGGATGGGAGACCACCTGGGAATAGCAGGTGCTGTAAGCTTTTGCACTTTTTACACACCAGAGGGCGACAAATCACGAGTTTTAACTTTGGATACACACAATTTCATCATTATTTCAGATTTTACTTCCCCAAATACACAGGCATACAATAGATCTTGTTCTCCAACGTAAACGGTCCCTAGTAACTAGGGTACATTCGTAAATAAATTGAGCATCATGGCTAGAAGTGACTAAATGTTGCCTAATCTTTCTCATCGAGAAATGACACAATTACAGCAACACAAAAAGGAACTCCACCGGACAAAGTTCAGTGCTCACAAGGAGCCTCATTCAACACACACGGTTCCATTCCCATTCATGCAAAGCACGAAAGTGTAAAACTTGGGAACATACTTGAGAGCAAAGATCACATTCAATCTCATTCAAGGCACGGATGTGAATGCAACGGGATGAAATTACTGAAATGATGCCTGCCCTCGAACTGTGATGATGGACTACCCGACTCGCCAATAATATTGGGTTCTGGTGTATTGAAATACAGGAGCTGCTGGATTTGTGTGTTTTCTTACCCCCTCACCATAGTTTGTCAAATGTTTAAACAACTGAACTTATATTCAAGGTTTGTTTCTCTTCATATGTTTTACTGGTTTACATTTGTCTCAGCAACCTGTTGAATGATTCTTCTGCTTTCAAAACAAAATGACAACAGGATGAATGCACACACTTGAAAATACAATACATGCAATGTTATGCATCATAGTGATGCAACCTCCTTTCAGTTTCATACTGCATGTCAATTGAAATCCTTACTGAAATGCACACCTTCTCAAGATTGCGCTTGACTGGCGTGTCAGGCACTCAATTACAGCTGTTTTATCAAGACAATGTGTTCGTTTTGTAAAATATTATTCCGGTCTGGTGTGGCAACCCAGCTAACGCAAAACGTTGCCACAATGTTGCCACAACGTGGCGTGTTAGCAGGGACTGTCTGCGGCGCGCTGGTGTGTCCCGGGCTTTAGAGTAGAGAGACAGTTCAACTGTAAGTATGAACGGCAGAAACGGATATTGCCTTCCCTTTAAGTAGAGCGTCAGGGACAGCCTCCCTGGCTTACGGCCATACTAGCCTGAATACGCCCGATCTCGTCCGATCTCGGAAGCCAAGCAGGCTCGGGCCTGGTCAGTACTTGGATGGGAGACCGCCTGGGAATACCATGTACTGTAAGCTTTTGCACCTTTTACACACCAGAGGGCGACAAATCACGAGTTTTAACTTTGGATACACACAATTTCATCATTATTTCAGATTTGACTTCCCCAAATACACAGGCATACAATAGATCTTGTTCTCCAACGTAAACGGTCCCTAGTAACTAGGGTACATTCGTCAATAAATTGAGCATCATGGCTAGAAGTGACTAAATGTTGCCTAATCTTTCTCATCAAGAAATGACACAATTACAGCAACAAAAAAGGAACTCCACCGCACAAAGTTCAGTGCTCACAAGGAGCATCATTCAACACACACGGTTCCATTCCCATTCATGCAAACCACGAAAGTGTAAAACTTGGGAACGTACTTGAGAGTAAAGATAACATTCAATCTCATTCAAGGCACGCATGTGAATGCAACGGGATGAAATTACTGAAATGATGCCTGCCCTCGAACTGTGATGATGGACTACCCGACTCGCCAATAATATTGGGTTCTGGTGTATTGAAATACAGGAGCTGCTGGATTTGTGTGTTTTCTTACCCCTCACCATAGTTTGTCAAATGTTTAAACAACTGAAGTTATATTCAAGGTTTGTTTCTCTTCATATGTTTTACTGGTTTACATTTGTCTCAGCATCCTGTTGAATGATTATTGTGCTTTCAAAACAAAATGACAACAGGATGAATGCACACACTTGAAAATACAATACATGCAATGTTATGCATCATAGTGATGCAACCTCCTTTCAGTTTCATACTGCATGTCAATTGAAATCCTTACTGAAATGCACACCTTCTCAATATTGCGCTTGACTGGCGTGTCAGGCACTCAATTACAGCTGTTTTATCAAGACAATGTGTTCGTTTTGTAAAATATTATTCCGGTCTGGTGTGGCAACCCAGCTAACGCACAACGTTGCCACAATGTTGCCACAACGTGGCGTGTTAGCAGGGACTGTCTGCGGCGCGCTGGTGTGTCCCGGGCTTTAGAGTAGAGAGACAGTTCAACTGTAAGTATGAACAGCAGAAACGGATATTGCCTTCCCTTTAAGTAGAGCGTCAGGGACAGCCTCCCTGGCTTACGGCCATACTAGCCTGAATACGCCCGATCTCGTCCGATCTCGGAAGCCAAGCAGGCTCGGGCCTGGTCAGTACTTGGATGGGAGACCGCCTGGAAATACCAGGTGCTGTAAGCTTTTGCACCTTTTACACACCAGAGGGCGACAAATCACGAGTTTTAACTTTGGATACACACAATTTCATCATTATTTCAGATTTGACTTCCCCAAATACACAGGCATACAATAGATCTTCTTCTCCAACGTAAACGGTCCCTAGTAACTAGGGTACATTCGTAAATAAATTGAGCATCATGGCTAGAAGTGACTAAATGTTGCCTAATCTTTCTCATCAAGAAATGACACAATTACAGCAACACAAAAAGGAACTCCACCGGACAAAGTTCAGTGCTCACAAGGAGCCTCATTCAACACACACGGTTCCATTCCCATTCATGCAAAGCACGAAAGTGTAAAACTTGGGAACATACTTGAGAGCAAAGATCACATTCAATCTCATTCAAGGCACGGATGTGAATGCAACGGGATGAAATTACTGAAATGATGCCTGCCCTCGAACTGTGATGATGGACTACCCGACTCGCCAATAATATTGGGTTCTGGTGTATTGATATACAGGAGCTGCTGGATTTGTGTGTTTTCTTACCCCCTCACCATAGTTTGTCAAATGTTTAAACAACTGAACTTATATTCAAGGTTTGTTTCTCTTCATATGTTTTACTGGTTTACATTTGTCTCAGCAACCTGTTGAATGATTCTTCTGCTTTCAAAACAAAATGACAACAGGATGAATGCACACACTTGAAAATACACTACATGCAATGTTATGCATCATAGTGATGCAACCTCCTTTCAGTTTCATACTGCATGTCAATTGAAATCCTTACTGAAATGCACACCTTCTCAAGATTGCGCTTGACTGGCGTGTCAGGCACTCAATTACAGCTGTTTTATCAAGACAATGTGTTCGTTTTGTAAAATATAGTTCGGTCTGGTGTGGCACCCCAGCTAACGCACAACGTTGCCACAACGTTGCCACAACGTGGCGTGTTAGCAGGGACTGTCTGCGGCGCGCTGGTGTGTCCCGGACTTTAGAGTAGAGAGACAGTTCAACTGCAAGTATGAGCGGCAGAAACGGATATTGCCTTCCCTTTAAGTAGAGCATCAGGGACAGCCTCCCTGGCTTACGGCCATACTAGCCTGAATATGCCCGATCTCGTCCGATCTCGGAAGCTAAGCAGGCTCGGGCCTGGTCAGTACTTGGATGGGAGACCGCCTGGGAAAACCAGGTGCTGTAAGCTTTTGTATCTTTTACACACCAGAGGGCGACAAATCACGAGTTTTAACTTTGGATACACGCAATTTCATCATTATTTCAGATTTGACTTCCCCAAATACACAGGCATACAATAGATCTTGTTCTCCTACGTAAACGGTCCCTAGTAACTAGGGTACATTCGTAAATAAATTGAGCATCATGGCTAGAAGTGACTAAATGTTGCCTAATCTTTCTCATCAAGAAATGACACAATTACAGCAACACAAAAAGGAACTCCACCGCACAAAGTTCAGTGCTCACAAGGAGCATCATTCAACACACACGGTTCCATTCCCATTCATGCAAACCACGAAAGTGTAAAACTTGGGAACGTACTTGAGAGTAAAGATAACATTCAATCTCATTCAAGGCACGCATGTGAATGCAACGGGATGAAATTACTGAAATGATGCCTGCCCTCGAACTGTGATGATGGACTACCCGATTCGCCAATAATATTGGGTTCTGGTGTATTGAAATACAGGAGCTGCTGGATTTGTGTGTTTTCTTACCCCTCACCATAGTTTATCAAATGTTTAAACAACTGAAGTTATATTCAAGGTTTGTTTCTCTTCATATGTTTTACTGGTTTACATTTGTCTCAGCATCCTGTTGAATGATTCTTGTGCTTTCAAAACAAAATGACAACAGGATGAATGCACACACCTGAAAATACAATACATGCAATGTTATGCATCATAGTGATGCAACCTCCTTTCAGTTTCATACTGCATGTCAATTGAAATCCTTACTGAAATGCACACCTTCTCAAGATTGCGCTTGACTGGCGTGTCAGGCACTCAATTACAGCTGTTTTATCAAGACAATGTGTTCGTTTTGTAAAATATAGTTCCGGTCTGGTGTGGCAACCCAGCTAACGCACAACGTTGCCACAATGTTGCCACAACGTGGTGTGTTAGCAGGGACTGTCTGCGGCGCGCTGGTGTGTCCCGGGCTTTAGAGTAGAGAGACAGTTCAACTGTAAGTATGAACGGCAGAAACGGATATTGCCTTCCCTTTAAGTAGAGCGTCAGGGACAGCCTCCCTGGCTTACGGCCATACTAGCCTGAATACGCCCGATCTCGTCCGATCTCGGAAGCCAAGCAGGCTCGGGCCTGGTCAGTACTTGGATGGGAGACCGCCTGGGAATACCAGGTGCTGTAAGCTTTTGCATCTTTTACACACCAGAGGGCGACAAATCACGAGTTTTAACTTTGGATACACGCAATTTCATCATTATTTCAGATTTTACTTCCCCAAATACACAGGCATACAATAGATCTTGTTCTCCAACGTAAACGGTCCCTAGTAACTAGGGTACATTCGTAAATAAATTGAGCATCATGGCTAGAAGTGACTAAATGTTGCCTAATCTTTCTCATCGAGAAATGACACAATTACAGCAACACAAAAAGGAACTCCACCGGACAAAGTTCAGTGCTCACAAGGAGCCTCATTCAACACACACGGTTCCATTCCCATTCATGCAAAGCACGAAAGTGTAAAACTTGGGAACATACTTGAGAGCAAAGATCACATTCAATCTCATTCAAGGCACGGATGTGAATGCAACGGCATGAAATTACTGAAATGATGCCTGCCCTCGAACTGTGATGATGGACTACCCGACTCGCCAATAATATTGGGTTCTGGTGTATTGAAATACAGGAGCTGCTGGATTTGTGTGTTTTCTTACCCCCTCACCATAGTTTGTCAAATGTTTAAACAACTGAACTTATATTCAAGGTTTGTTTCTCTTCATATGTTTTACTGGTTTACATTTGTCTCAGCAACCTGTTGAATGATTCTTCTGCTTTCAAAACAAAATGACAACAGGATGAATGCACACACTTGAAAATACAATACATGCAATGTTATGCATCATAGTGATGCAACCTCCTTTCAGTTTCATACTGCATGTCAATTGAAATCCTTACTGAAATGCACACCTTCTCAAGATTGCGCTTGACTGGCGTGTCAGGCACTCAATTACAGCTGTTTTATCAAGACAATGTGTTCGTTTTGTAATATATAGTTCCGGTCTGGTGTGGCACCCCAGCTAACGCACAACGTTGCCACAATGTAGCCACAACGTGGCGTGTTAGCAGGGACTGTCTGCGGCGCGCTGGTGTGTCCCGGGCTTTAGAGTAGAGAGACAGTTCAACTGTAAGTATGAACGGCAGAAACGGATATTGCCTTCCCTTTAAGTAGAGCGTCAGGGACAGCCTCCCTGGCTTACGGCCATACTAGCCTGAATACGCCCGATCTCGTCCGATCTCGGAAGCCAAGCAGGCTCGGGCCTGGTCAGTACTTGGATGGGAGACCGCCTGGGAATACCATGTGCTGTAAGCTCTTGCACCTTTTAATAAACCAGAGGGCGACAAATCACGAGTTTTAACTTTGGATACACACAATTTCATCATTATTTCAGATTTTACTTCCCCAAATACACAGGCATACAATAGATCTTGTTCTCCAACGTAAACGGTCCCTAGTAACTAGGGTACATTCGTCAATAAATTGAGCATCATGGCTAGAAGTGACTAAATGTTGCCTAATCTTTCTCATCAAGAAATGACACAATTACAGCAACAAAAAAGGAACTCCACCGCACAAAGTTCAGTGCTCACAAGGAGCATCATTCAACACACACGGTTCCATTCCCATTCATGCAAACCACGAAAGTGTAAAACTTGGGAACGTACTTGAGAGTAAAGATAACATTCAATCTCATTCAAGGCACGGATGTGAATGCAACGGGATGAAATTACTGAAATGATGCCTGCCCTCGAACTGTGATGATGGACTACACGACTCGCCAATAATATTGGGTTCCGGTGTATTGAAATACAGGAGCTGCTGGATTTGTGTGTTTTCTTACCCCTCACCATAGATTGTCAAATGTTTAAACAACTGAACTTATATTCAAGGTTTGTTTCTCTTCATATGTTGTACTGGTTTACATTTGTCTCAGCATCCTGTTGAATGATTCTTGTGCTTTCAAAACAAAATGACAACAGGATGAATGCACACACTTGAAAATACAATACATGCAATGTTATGCATCATAGTGATGCAACCTCCTTTCAGTTTCATACTGCATGTTAATTGAAATCCTTACTGAAATGCACACCATCTCAAGATTGCGCTTGACTGGCAAGTCAGGCACTCAATTACAGCTGTTTTATCAAGACAATGTGTTCGTTTTGTAAAATATAGTTCCGGTCTGGTGTGGCACCCCAGCTAACGCACAACGTTGCCACAACGTTGCCACAACGTGGCGTGTTAGCAGGGACTGTCTGCAGCGCGCTGGTGTGTCCCGGGCTTTAGAGTAGAGAGACAGTTCAACTGTAAGTATGAACGGCAGAAACGGATATTGCCTTCCCTTTAAGTAGAGCGTCAGGGACAGCCTCCCTGGCTTACGGCCATACTAGCCTGAATACGCCCGATCTCGTCTGATATCGTCCGATCTCGGAAGCTAAGCAGGCTCGGGCCTGGTCAGTACTTGGATGGGAGACCGCCTGGGAATACCAGGTGCTGTAAGCTTTTGCATCTTTTACACACCAGAGGGCGACAAATCACAAGTTTTAACTTTGGATACACGCAATTTCATCATTATTTCAGATTTTACTTCCCCAAATACACAGGCATACAATAGATCTTGTTCTCCAACGTAAACGGTCCCTAGTAACTAGGGTACATTCATAAATAAATTGAGCATCATGGCTAGAAGTGACTAAATGTTGCCTAATCTTTCTCATCGAGAAATGACACAATTACAGCAACACAAAAAGGAACTCCACCGGACAAAGTTCAGTGCTCACAAGGAGCCTCATTCAACACACACGGTTCCATTCCCATTCATGCAAAGCACGAAAGTGTAAAACTTGGGAACATACTTGAGAGCAAAGATCACATTCAATCTCATTCAAGGCACGGATGTGAATGCAACGGGATGAAATTACTGAAATGATGCCTGCCCTCGAACTGTGATGATGGACTACCCGACTCGCCAATAATATTGGGTTCTGGTGTATTGAAATACAGGAGCTGCTGGATTTGTGTGTTTTCTTACCCCCTCACCATAGTTTGTCAAATGTTTAAACAACTGAACTTACATTCAAGGTTTGTTTCTCTTCATATGTTTTACTGGTTTACATTTGTCTCAGCAACCTGTTGAATGATTCTTCTGCTTTCAAAACAAAATGACAACAGGATGAATGCACACACTTGAAAATACACTACATGCAATGTTATGCATCATAGTGATGCAACCTCCTTTCAGTTTCATACTGCATGTCAATTGAAATCCTTACTGAAATGCACACCTTCTCAAGATTGCGCTTGACTGGCGTGTCAGGCACTCAATTACAGCTGTTTTATCAAGACAATGTGTTCGTTTTGTAAAATATAGTTCCGGTCTGGTGTGGCACCCCAGCTAACGCACAACGTTGCCACAACGTTGCCACAACGTGGCGTGTTAGCAGGGACTGCCTGCGGCGCGCTGGTGTGTCCCGGGCTTTAGAGTAGAGAGACAGTTAAACTGTAAGTATGAACGGCAGAAACGGATATTGCCTTCCCTTTAACTAGAGCGTCAGGGACAGCCTCCCTGGCTTACGGCCATACTAGCCTGAATACGCCCGATCTCGTCCGATCTCGGAAGCCAAGCAGGCTCGGGCCTGGTCAGTACTTGGATGGGAGACCACCTGGGAATACCAGGTGCTGTAAGCTTTTGCACCTTTTACACACCAGAGGGCGACAAATCACGAGTTTTAACTTTGGATACACACAATTTCATCATTATTTCAGATTTTACTTCCCCAAATACACAGGCATACAATAGATCTTGTTCTCCAACGTAAACGGTCCCTAGTAACTAGGGTACATTCGTAAATAAATTGAGCATCATGGCTAGAAGTGACTAAATGTTGCCTAATCTTTCTCATCGAGAAATGACACAATTACAGCAACACAAAAAGGAACTCCACCGCACAAAGTTCAGTGCTCACAAGGAGCCTCATTCAACACACACGGTTCCATTCCCATTCATGCAAAGCACGAAAGTGTAAAACTTGGGAACATACTTGAGAGCAAAGATCACATTCAATCTCATTCAAGGCACGGATGTGAATGCAACGGGATGAAATTACTGAAATGATGCCTGCCCTCGAACTGTGATGATGGACTACCCGACTCGCCAATAATATTGGGTTCTGGTGTATTGAAATACAGGAGCTGCTGGATTTGTGTGTTTTCTTACCCCTCACCATAGTTTATCAAATGTTTAAACAACTGAAGTTATATTCAAGGTTTGTTTCTCTTCATATGTTTTACTGGTTTACATTTGTCTCAGCATCCTGTTGAATGATTCTTGTGCTTTCAAAACAAAATGACAACAGGATGAATGCACACACTTGAAAATACAATACATGCAATGTTATGCATCATAGTGATGCAACCTCCTTTCAGTTTCATACTGCATGTCAATTGAAATCCTTACTGAAATGCACACCTTCTCAAGATTGCGCTTGACTGGCGTGTCAGGCACTCAATTACAGCTGTTTTATCAAGACAATGTGTTCGTTTTGTAAAATATAGTTCCGGTCTGGTGTGGCAACCCAGCTAACGCACAACGTTGCCACAATGTTGCCACAACGTGGTGTGTTAGCAGGGACTGTCTGCGGCGCGCTGGTGTGTCCCGGGCTTTAGAGTAGAGAGACAGTTCAACTGTAAGTATGAACGGCAGAAACGGATATTGCCTTCCCTTTAAGTAGAGCGTCAGGGACAGCCTCCCTGGCTTACGGCCATACTAGCCTGAATACGCCCGATCTCGTCCGATCTCGGAAGCCAAGCAGGCTCGGGCCTGGTCAGTACTTGGATGGGAGACCGCCTGGGAATACCAGGTGCTGTAAGCTTTTGCATCTTTTACACACCAGAGGGCGACAAATCACGAGTTTTAACTTTGGATACACGCAATTTCATCATTATTTCAGATTTTACTTCCCCAAATACACAGGCATACAATAGATCTTGTTCTCCAACGTAAACGGTCCCTAGTAACTAGGGTACATTCGTAAATAAATTGAGCATCATGGCTAGAAGTGACTAAATGTTGCCTAATCTTTCTCATCGAGAAATGACACAATTACAGCAACACAAAAAGGAACTCCACCGGACAAAGTTCAGTGCTCACAAGGAGCCTCATTCAACACACACGGTTCCATTCCCATTCATGCAAAGCACGAAAGTGTAAAACTTGGGAACATACTTGAGAGCAAAGATCACATTCAATCTCATTCAAGGCACGGATGTGAATGCAACGGGATGAATTTACTGAAATGATGCCTGCCCTCGAACTGTGATGATGGACTACCCGACTCGCCAATAATATTGGGTTCTGGTGTATTGAAATACAGGAGCTGCTGGATTTGTGTGTTTTCTTACCCCCTCACCATAGTTTGTCAAATGTTTAAACAACTGAACTTATATTCAAGGTTTGTTTCTCTTCATATGTTTTACTGGTTTACATTTGTCTCAGCAACCTGTTGAATGATTCTTCTGCTTTCAAAACAAAATGACAACAGGATGAATGCACACACTTGAAAATACAATACATGCAATGTTATGCATCATAGTGATGCAACCTCCTTTCAGTTTCATACTGCATGTCAATTGAAATCCTTACTGAAATGCACACCTTCTCAAGATTGCGCTTGACTGGCGTGTCAGGCACTCAATTACAGCTGTTTTATCAAGACAATGTGTTCGTTTTGTAATATATAGTTCCGGTCTGGTGTGGCACCCCAGCTAACGCACAACGTTGCCACAATGTAGCCACAACGTGGCGTGTTAGCAGGGACTGTCTGCGGCGCGCTGGTGTGTCCCGGGCTTTAGAGTAGAGAGACAGTTCAACTGTAAGTATGAACGGCAGAAACGGATATTGCCTTCCCTTTAAGTAGAGCGTCAGGGACAGCCTCCCTGGCTTACGGCCATACTAGCCTGAATACGCCCGATCTCGTCCGATCTCGGAAGCCAACCAGGCTCGGGCCTGGTCAGTACTTGGATGGGAGACCGCCTGGGAATACCATGTGCTGTAAGCTCTTGCACCTTTTAATAAACCAGAGGGCGACAAATCACGAGTTTTAACTTTGGATACACACAATTTCATCATTATTTCAGATTTTACTTCCCCAAATACACAGGCATACAATAGATCTTGTTCTCCAACGTAAACGGTCCCTAGTAACTAGGGTACATTCGTCAATAAATTGAGCATCATGGCTAGAAGTGACTAAATGTTGCCTAATCTTTCTCATCAAGAAATGACACAATTACAGCAACAAAAAAGGAACTCCACCGCACAAAGTTCAGTGCTCACAAGGAGCATCATTCAACACACACGGTTCCATTCCCATTCATGCAAACCACGAAAGTGTAAAACTTGGGAACGTACTTGAGAGTAAAGATAACATTCAATCTCATTCAAGGCACGCATGTGAATGCAACGGGATGAAATTACTGAAATGATGCCTGCCCTCGAACTGTGATGATGGACTACCCGACTCGCCAATAATATTGGGTTCTGGTGTATTGAAATACAGGAGCTGCTGGATTTGTGTGTTTTCTTACCCCTCACCATAGTTTATCAAATGTTTAAACAACTGAAGTTATATTCAAGGTTTGTTTCTCTTCATATGTTTTACTGGTTTACATTTGTCTCAGCATCCTGTTGAATGATTCTTGTGCTTTCAAAACAAAATGACAACAGGATGAATGCACACACTTGAAAATACAATACATGCAATGTTATGCATCATAGTGATGCAACCTCCTTTCAGTTTCATACTGCATGTCAATTGAAATCCTTACTGAAATGCACACCTTCTCAAGATTGCGCTTGACTGGCGTGTCAGGCACTCAATTACAGCTGTTTTATCAAGACAATGTGTTCGTTTTGTAAAATATAGTTCCGGTCTGGTGTGGCAACCCAGCTAACGCACAACGTTGCCACAATGTTGCCACAACGTGGTGTGTTAGCAGGGACTGTCTGCGGCGCGCTGGTGTGTCCCGGGCTTTAGAGTAGAGAGACAGTTCAACTGTAAGTATGAACGGCAGAAACGGATATTGCCTTCCCTTTAAGTAGAGCGTCAGGGACAGCCTCCCTGGCTTACGGCCATACTAGGCTGAATACGCCCGATCTCGTCTGATCTCGGAAGCCAAGCAGGCTCGGGCCTGGTCAGTACTTGGATGGGAGACCGCCTGGAAAAACCAGGTGCTGTAAGCTTTTGCACCTTTTACACACCAGAGGGCGACAAATCACGAGTTTTAACTTTGGATACACACAATTTCATCATTATTTCAGATTTGACTTCCCCAAATACACAGGCATACAATAGATCTTGTTCTCCAACGTAAACGGTCCCTAGTAACTAGGGTACATTCGTAAATAAATTGAGCATCATGGCTAGAAGTGACTAAATGTTGCCTAATCTTTCTCATCAAGAAATGACACAATTACAGCAACAAAAAAGGAACTCCACCGCACAAAGTTCAGTGCTCACAAGGAGCATCATTCAACACACACGGTTCCATTCCCATTCATGCAAAGCACAAAAGTGTAAAACTTGGGAACATACTTGAGAGCAAAGATCACATTCAATCTCATTCAAGGCACGGATGTGAATGCAACGGGATGAAATTACTGAAATGATGCCTGCCCTCGAACTGTGATGATGGACTACACGACTCGCCAATAATATTGGGTTCCGGTGTATTGAAATACAGGAGCTGCTGGATTTGTGTGTTTTCTTACCCCTCACCATAGATTGTCAAATGTTTAAACAACTGAACTTATATTCAAGGTTTGTTTCTCTTCATATGTTTTACTGGTTTACATTTGTCTCAGCATCCTGTTGAATGATTCTTGTGCTTTCAAAACAAAATGACAACAGGATGAATGCACACACTTGAAAATACAATACATGCAATGTTATGCATCATAGTGATGCAACCTCCTTTCAGTTTCATACTGCATGTCAATTGAAATCCTTACTGAAATGCACACCATCTCAAGATTGCGCTTGACTGGCAAGTCAGGCACTCAATTACAGCTGTTTTATCAAGACAATGTGTTCGTTTTGTAAAATATAGTTCCGGTCTGGTGTGGCACCCCAGCTAACGCACAACGTTGCCACAACGTTGCCACAACGTGGCGTGTTAGCAGGGACTGTCTGCAGCGCGCTGGTGTGTCCCGGGCTTTAGAGTAGAGAGACAGTTCAACTGTAAGTATGAACGGCAGAAACGGATATTGCCTTCCCTTTAAGTAGAGCGTCAGGGACAGCCTCCCTGGCTTACGGCCATACTAGCCTGAATACGCCCGATCTCGTCCGATCTCGGAAGCCAAGCAGGCTCAGGCCTGGTCAGTACTTGGATGGGAGACCACCTGGGAATAGCAGGTGCTGTAAGCTTTTGCACCTTATACACACCAGAGGGCGACAAATCACGAGTTTTAACTTTGGATACACACAATTTCATCATTATTTCAGATTTTACTTCCCCAAATACACAGGCATACAATAGATCTTGTTCTCCAACGTAAACGGTCCCTAGTAACTAGGGTACATTCGTAAATAAATTGAGCATCATGGCTAGAAGTGACTAAATGTTGCCTAATCTTTCTCATCGAGAAATGACACAATTACAGCAACACAAAAAGGAACTTCACCGGACAAAGTTCAGTGCTCACAAGGAGCCTCATTCAACACACACGGTTCCATTCCCATTCATGCAAAGCACGAAAGTGTAAAACTTGGGAACATACTTGAGAGCAAAGATCACATTCAATCTCATTGAAGGCACGGATGTGAATGCAACGGGATGAAATTACTGAAATGATGCCTGCCCTCGAACTGTGATGATGGACTACCCGACTCGCCAATAATATTGGGTTCTGGTGTATTGAAATACAGGAGCTGCTGGATTTGTGTGTTTTCTTACCCCCTCACCATAGTTTGTCAAATGTTTAAACAACTGAACTTATATTCAAGGTTTGTTTCTCTTCATATGTTTTACTGGTTTACATTTGTCTCAGCAACCTGTTGAATGA
>NC_089857.1:8359283-8376783 GCF_036373705.1 Amia ocellicauda | reverse complement strand
CCAACTAACGCACAACGTTGCCACAACGTTGCCACAACGTTGCCACAACGTGGCGTGTTAGCAGGGACTGTCTGCGGCGCGCTGGTGTGTCCCGGGCTTTAGAGTAGAGAGACAGTTCAACTGTAAGTATGATCGGCAGAAACGGATATTGCCTTCCCTTTAAGTAGAGCGTCAGGGACAGCCTCCCTGGCTTACGGCCATACTAGCCTGAATACGCCCGATCTCGACCGATCTCGGAAGCCAGGCAGGCTCGGGCCTGGTCAGTACTTGGATGGGAGACCGCCTGGGAATACCAGGTGCTGTAAGCTTTTGCACCTTTTACACACCAGAGGGCGACAAATCACGAGTTTTAACTTTGGATACACACAATTTCATCATTATTTCAGATTTTACTTCCCCAAATACACAGGCATACAATAGATCTTGATCTCCAACATAAACGGTCCCTAGTAACTAGGGTACATTCGTAAATTAATTGAGCATCATGGCTAGAAGTGACTCAATGTTGCCTAATCTTTCTCATCAAGAAATGACACAATTACAGCAACACAAAAAGGAACTCCACCACACAAAGTTCAGTGCTCACAAGGAGACTCATTCAACACACACGGTTCCATTCCCATTCATGCAAAGCACGAAAGTGTAAAACTTGGGAACATACTTGAGAGCAAAGATCACATTCAATCTCATTCAAGGCACGGATGTGAATGCAACGGGATGAAATTACTGAAATGATGCCTGCCCTCGAACTGTGATGATGGACTACCCGACTCGCCAATAATATTGGGTTCTGGTGTATTGAAATACAGGAGCTGCTGGATTTGTGTGTTTTCTTACCCCCTCACCATAGTTTGTCAAATGTTTAAACAACTGAACTTATATTCAAGGTTTGTTTCTCTTCATATGTTTTACTGGTTTACATTTGTCTCAGCAACCTGTTGAATGATTCTTCTGCTTTCAAAACAAAATGACAACAGGATGAATGCACACACTTGTAAATACAATACATGCAATGTTATGCATCATAGTGATGCAACCTCCTTTCAGTTTCATACTGCATGTCAATTGAAATCCTTACTGAAATGCACACCTTCTCAAGATTGCGCTTGACTGGCGTGTCAGGCACTCAATTACAGCTGTTTTATCAAGACAATGTGTTCGTTTTGTAATACATAGTTCCGGTCTGGTGTGGCACCCCAGCTAACGCACAACGTTGCCACAATGTTGCCACAACGTGGCGTGTTAGCAGGGACTGTCTGCGGCGCGCTGGTGTGTCCCGGGCTTTAGAGTAGAGAGACAGTTCAACTGTAAGTATGAACGGCAGAAACGGATATTGCCTTCCCTTTAAGTAGAGCGTCAGGGACAGCCTCCCTGGCTTACGGCCATACTAGCCTGAATACGCCCGATCTCGTCCGATCTCGGAAGCTAAGCAGGCTCGGGCCTGGTCAGTACTTGGATGGGAGACCGCCTGGGAATACCAGGTGCTGTAAGCTTTTGCATCTCTTACACACCAGAGGGCGACAAATCACGAGTTTTAACTTTGGATACACGCAATTTCATCATTATTTCAGATTTGACTTCCCCAAATACACAGGCATACAATAGATCTTGTTCTCCAACGTAAACGGTCCCTAGTAACTAGGGTACATTCGTAAATAAATTGAGCATCATGGCTAGAAGTGACTAAATGTTGCCTAATCTTTCTCATCGAGAAATGACACAATTACAGCAACACAAAAAGGAACTCCACCGGACAAAGTTCAGTGCTCACAAGGAGCCTCATTCAACACACACGGTTCCATTCCCATTCATGCAAAGCACGAAAGTGTAAAACTTGGGAACATACTTGAGAGCAAAGATCACATTCAATCTCATTCAAGGCACGGATGTGAATGCAACGGGATGAAATTACTGAAATGATGCCTGCCCTCGAACTGTGATGATGGACTACCCGACTCGCCAATAATATTGGGTTCTGGTGTATTGAAATACAGGAGCTGCTGGATTTGTGTGTTTTCTTACCCCCTCACCATAGTTTGTCAAATGTTTAAACAACTGAACTTATATTCAAGGTTTGTTTCTCTTCATATGTTTTACTGGTTTACATTTGTCTCAGCAACCTGTTGAATGATTCTTCTGCTTTCAAAACAAAATGACAACAGGATGAATGCACACACTTGAAAATACAATACATGCAATGTTATGCATCATAGTGATGCAACCTCCTTTCAGTTTCATACTGCATGTCAATTTAAATCCTTACTGAAATGCACACCTTCTCAAGATTGCGCTTGAATGGCGTGTCAGGCACTCAATTACAGCTGTTTTATCAAGACAATGTGTTAGTTTTGTAATTCATAGGTCTGGTGTGGCACCCCAGCTAACGCACAACGTTGCCACAACGTTTCGTGTTAGCAGGGACTGTCTGCGGCGCGCTGGTGTGTCCCGGACTTTAGAGTAGAGAGACAGTTCAACTGTAAGTATGAGCGGCAGAAACGGATATTGCCTTCCCTTTAAGTAGAGCGTCAGGGACAGCCTCCCTGGCTTACGGCCATACTAGCCTGAATACGCCCAATCTCGTCCGATCTTGGAAGCTAAGCAGGCTTGGGCTTGGTCAGTACTTGGATGGGAGACCGCCTGGGAATACCAGGTGCTGTAAGCTTTTGCATCTTTTACACACCAGAGGGCGACAAATCACGAGTTTTAACTTTGGATATACGCAATTTCATCATTATTTCAGATTTGACTTCCCCAAATACACAGGCATACAATAGATCTTGTTCTCCAACGTAAACGGTCCCTAGTAACTAGGGTACATTCGTAAATAAATTGAGCATCTTGGCTAGAAGTGACTAAATGTTGCCTAATCTTTCTCATCGAGAAATGACACAATTACAGCAACACAAAAAGGAACTCCACCGGACAAAGTTCAGTGCTCACAAGGAGCCTCATTCAACACACACGGTTCCATTCCCATTCATGCAAAGCACGAAAGTGTAAAACTTGGGAACTTACTTGAGAGCAAAGATCACATTCAATCTCATTCAAGGCACGGATGTGAATGCAACGGGATGAAATTACTGAAATGATGCCTGCCCTCGAACTGTGATGATGGACTACCCGACTCGCCAATAATATTGGGTTCTGGTGTATTGAAATACAGGAGCTGCTGGATGTGTGTGTTTTCTTACCCCCTCACCATAGTTTGTCAAATGTTTAAACAACTGAACTTATATTCAAGGTTTGTTTCTCTTCATATGTTTTACTGGTTTACATTTGTCTCAGCAACCTGTTGAATGATTCTTCTGCTTTCAAATTAAAATGACAACAGGATGAATGCACACACTTGAAAATACAATACATGCAATGTTATGCATCATAGTGATGCAACCTCCTTTCAGTTTCATACTGCATGTCAATTGAAATCCTTACTGAAATGCACACCTTCTCAAGATTGCGCTTGACTGGCGTGTCAGGCACTCAATTACAGCTGTTTTTTCAAGACAATGTGTTCGTTTTGTAATACATAGTTCCGGTCTGGTGTGGCACCCCAGCTAACGCACAACGTTGCCACAATGTTGCCACAACGTGGCGTGTTAGCAGGGACTGTCTGCGGCGCGCTGGTGTGTCCCGGGCTTTAGAGTAGAGAGACAGTTCAACTGTAAGTATGAACGGCAGAAACGGATATTGCCTTCCCTTTAAGTAGAGCGTCAGGGACAGCCTCCCTGGCTTACGGCCATACTAGCCTGAATACGCCCGATCTCGTCCGATCTCGGAAGCTAAGCAGGCTCGGGCCTGGTCAGTACTTGGATGGGAGACCGCCTGGGAATACCAGGTGCTGTAAGCTTTTGCATCTTTTACACACCAGAGGGCGACAAATCACGAGTTTTAACTTTGGATACACGCAATTTCATCATTATTTCAGATTTGACTTCCCCAAATACACAGGCATACAATAGATATTGTTCTCCAACGTAAACGGTCCCTAGTAACTAGGGTACATTCGTAAATAAATTGAGCATCATGGCTAGAAGTGACTAAATGTTGCCTAATCTTTCTCATCGAGAAATGACACAATTACAGCAACACAAAAAGGAACTCCACCGGACAAAGTTCAGTGCTCACAAGGAGCCTCATTCAACACACACGGTTCCATTCCCATTCATGCAAAGCACGAAAGTGTAAAACTTGGGAACATACTTGAGAGCAAAGATCACATTCAATCTCATTCAAGGCACGGATGTGAATGCAACGGGATGAAATTACTGAAATGATGCCTGCCCTCGAACTGTGATGATGGACTACCCGACTCGCCAATAATATTGGGTTCTGGTGTATTGAAATACAGGAGCTGCTGGATTTGTGTGTTTTCTTACCCCCTCACCATAGTTTGTCAAATGTTTAAACAACTGAACTTATATTCAAGGTTTGTTTCTCTTCATATGTTTTACTGGTTTACATTTGTCTCAGCAACCTGTTGAATGATTCTTCTGCTTTCAAAAAAAAATGACAACAGGATGAATGCACACACTTGAAAATACAATAAATGCAATGTTATGCATCATAGTGATGCAACCTCCTTTCAGTTTCATACTGCATGTCAATTGAAATCCTTACTGAAATGCACACCTTCTCAAGATTGCGCTTGACTGGCGTGTCAGGCACTCAATTACAGCTGTTTTATCAAGACAATGTGTTCGTTTTGTAATACATAGTTCCGGTCTGGTGTGGCACCCCAGCTAACGCACAACGTTGCCACAATGTTGCCACAACGTGGCGTGTTAGCAGGGACTGTCTGCGGCGCGCTGGTGTGTCCCGGGCTTTAGAGTAGAGAGACAGTTCAACTGTAAGTATGAACGGCAGAAACGGATATTGCCTTCCCTTTAAGTAGAGCGTCAGGGACAGCCTCCCTGGCTTACGGCCATACTAGCCTGAATACGCCCGATCTCGTCCGATCTCGTCCGATCTCGGAAGCCAAGCAGGCTCGGGCCTGGTCAGTACTTGGATGGGAGACCGCCTGGGAATACCAGGTGCTGTAAGCTTTTGCATCTCTTACACACCAGAGGGCGACAAATCACGAGTTTTAACTTTGGATACACGCAATTTCATCATTATTTCAGATTTGACTTCCCCAAATACACAGGCATACAATAGATCTTGTTCTCCAACGTAAACGGTCCCTAGTAACTAGGGTACATTCGTAAATAAATTGAGCATCATGGCTAGAAGTGACAAAATGTTGCCTAATCTTTCTCATCGAGAAATGACACAATTACAGCAACACAAAAAGGAACTCCACCGGACAAAGTTCAGTGCTCACAAGGAGCCTCATTCAACACACACGGTTCCATTCCCATTCATGCAAAGCACGAAAGTGTAAAACTTGGGAACATACTTGAGAGCAAAGATCACATTCAATCTCATTCAAGGCACGGATGTGAATGCAACGGGATGAAATTACTGAAATGATGCCTGCCCTCGAACTGTGATGATGGACTACCCGACTCGCCAATAATATTGGGTTCTGGTGTATTGAAATACAGGAGCTGCTGGATTTGTGTGTTTTCTTACCCCCTCACCATAGTTTGTCAAATGTTTAAACAACTGAACTTATATTCAAGGTTTGTTTCTCTTCATATGTTTTACTGGTTTACATTTGTCTCAGCAACCTGTTGAATGATTCTTCTGCTTTCAAAACAAAATGACAACAGGATGAATGCACACACTTGAAAATACAATACATGCAATGTTATGCATTATAGTGATGCAACCTCCTTTCAGTTTCATACTGCATGTCAATTGAAATCCTTACTGAAATGCACACCTTCTCAAGATTGCGCTTGACTGGCGTGTCAGGCACTCAATTACAGCTGTATTATCAAGACAATGTGTTCGTTTTGTAATACATAGTTCCGGTCTGGTGTGGCACCCCAGCTAACGCACAACGTTGCCACAACGTTTCGTGTTAGCAGGGACTGTCTGCGGCGCGCTGGTTTGTCCCGGGCTTTAGAGTAGAGTGACAGTTCAACTGTAAGTATGAACGGCAGAAACTGATATTGCCTTCCCTTTAAGTAGAGCGTCAGGGACAGCCTCCCTGGCTTACGGCCATACTAGCCTGAATACGCCCGATCTCGTCCGATCTCGGAAGCTAAGCAGGCTCGGGCCTGGTCAGTACTTGGATGGGAGACCGCCTGGGAATACCGGGTGCTGTAAGCTTTTGCATCTTTTACACACCAGAGGGCGACAAATCACGAGTTTTAACTTTGGATACACGCAATTTCATCATTATTTCAGATTTTACTTCCCCAAATACACAGGCATACAATAGATCTTGTTCTCCAACGTAAACGGTCCCTAGTAACTAGGGTACATTCGTAAATAAATTGAGCATCATGGCTAGAAGTGACTAAATGTTGCCTAATCTTTCTCATCGAGAAATGACACAATTACAGCAACACAAAAAGGAACTCCACCAGACAAAGTTCAGTGCTCACAAGGAGCCTCATTCAACACACACGGTTCCATTCCCATTCATGCAATGCACGAAAGTGTAAAACTTGGGAACATACTTGAGAGCAAAGATCACATTCAATCTCATTCAAGGCACGGATGTGAATGCAACGGGATGAAATTACTGAAATGATGCCTGCCCTCGAACTGTGATGATGGACTACCCGACTCGCCAATAATATTTGGTTCTGGTGTATTGAAATACAGGAGCTGCTGGATTTGTGTGTTTTTTTACCCCCTCACCATAGTTTGTCAAATGTTTAAACAACTGAACTTATATTCAAGGTTTGTTTCTCTTCATATGTTTTACTGGTATACATTTGTCTCAGCAACCTGTTGAATGATTCTTCTGCTTTCAAAACAAAATGACAACAGGATGAATGCACACACTTGAAAATACAATACATGCAATGTTATGCATCATAGTGATGCAACCTCCTTTCAGTTTCATACTGCATGTCAATTGAAATCCTTACTGAAATGCACACCTTCTCAAGATTGCGCTTGACTGGCGTGTCAGGCACTCAATTACAGCTGTTTTATCAAGACAACGTGTTCGTTTTGTAATATATAGTTCCGGTCTGGTGTGGCACCCCAGCTAACGCACAACGTTGCCACAATGTTGCCACAACGTGGCGTGTTAGCAGGGACTGTCTGCGGCGCGCTGGTGTGTCCCGGGCTTTAGAGTAGAGAGACAGTTCAACTGTAAGTATGAACGGCAGAAACGGATATTGCCTTCCCTTTAAGTAGAGTGTCAGGGACAGCATTCCTGGCTTACGGCCATACTAGCCTGAATACGCACGATCTCGGAAGCTAAGCAGGCTTGGGCCAGGTCAGTACTTGGATGGGAGACCGCCTGGGAATACCAGGTGCTGTAAGCTTTTGCATCTTTTACACACCAGAGGGCGACAAATCACGAGTTTTAACTTTGGATACACGCAATTTCATCATTATTTCAGATTTTACTTCCCCAAATACACAGGCATACAATAGATCTTGTTCTCCAACGTAAACGGTCCCTAGTAACTAGGGTACATTCGTAAATAAATTGAGCATCATGGCTAGAAGTGACTAAATGTTGCCTAATCTTTCTCATCGAGAAATGACACAATTACAGCAACACAAAAAGGAACTCCACCGGACAAAGTTCAGTGCTCACAAGGAGCCTCATTCAACACACACGGTTCCATTCCCATTCATGCAATGCACGAAAGTGTAAAACTTGGGAACATACTTGAGAGCAAAGATCACATTCAATCTCATTCAAGGCACGGATGTGAATGCAACGGGATGAAATTACTGAAATGATGCCTGCCCTCGAACTGTGATGATGGACTACCCGACTCGCCAATAATATTGGGTTCTGGTGTATTGAAATACAGGAGCTGCTGGATTTGTGTGTTTTTTTACCCCCTCACCATAGTTTGTCAAATGTTTAAACAACTGAACTTATATTCAAGGTTTGTTTCTCTTCATATGTTTTACTGGTTTACATTTGTCTCAGCAACCTGTTGAATGATTCTTCTGCTTTCAAAACAAAATGACAACAGGATGAATGCACACACTTGAAAATACAATACATGCAATGTTATGCATCATAGTGATGCAACCTCCTTTCAGTTTCATACTGCATGTCAATTGAAATCCTTACTGAAATGCACACCTTCTCAAGATTGCGCTTGACTGGCGTGTCAGGCACTCAATTACAGCTGTTTTATCAAGACAACGTGTTCGTTTTGTAATATATAGTTCCGGTCTGGTGTGGCACCCCAGCTAACGCACAACGTTGCCACAATGTTGCCACAACGTGGCGTGTTAGCAGGGACTGTCTGCGGCGCGCTGGTGTGTCCCGGGCTTTAGAGTAGAGAGACAGTTCAACTGTAAGTATGAACGGCAGAAACGGATATTGCCTTCCCTTTAAGTAGAGTGTCAGGGACAGCATTCCTGGCTTACGGCCATACTAGCCTGAATACGCCCGATCTCGGAAGCTAAGCAGGCTTGGGCCAGGTCAGTACTTGGATGGGAGACCGCCTGGGAATTCCAGGTGCTGTAAGCTTTTGCATCTTTTACACACCAGAGGGCGACAAATCACGAGTTTTAACTTTGGATACACGCAATTTCATCATTATTTCAGATTTGACTTCCCCAAATACACAGGCATACAATAGATCTTGTTCTCCAACGTAAACGGTCCCTAGTAACTAGGGTACATTCGTAAATAAATTGAGCATCATGGCTAGAAGTGACTAAATATTGCCTAATCTTTCTCATCGAGAAATGACACAATTACAGCAACACAAAAAGGAACTCCACCGGACAAAGTTCAGTGCTCACAAGGAGCCTCATTCAACACACACGGTTCCATTCCCATTCATGCAAAGCACGAAAGTGTAAAACTTGGGAACATACTTGAGAGCAAAGATCACATTCAATCTCATTCAAGGCACGGATGTGAATGCAACGGGATGAAATTACTGAAATGATGCCTGCCCTCGAACTGTGATGATGGACTACCCGACTCGCCAATAATATTGGGTTCTGGTGTATTGAAATACAGGAGCTGCTGGATTTGTGTGTTTTCTTACCCCCTCACCATAGTTTGTCAAATGTTTAAACAACTGAACTTATATTCAAGGTTTGTTTCTCTTCATATGTTTTACTGGTTTACATTTGTCTCAGCAACCTGTTGAATGATTCTTCTGCTTTCAAAACAAAATGACAACAGGATGAATGCACACACTTGAAAATACAATACATGCAATGTTATGCATCATAGTGATGCAACCTCCTTTCAGTTTCATACTGCATGTCAATTGAAATCCTTACTGAAATGCACACCTTCTCAAGATTGCGCTTGAATGGCGTGTCAGGCACTCAATTACAGCTGTTTTATCAAGACAATGTGTTCGTTTTGTAATATATAGTTCCGGTCTGGTGTGGCACCCCAGCTAATGCACAACATTGCCACAATGTTGCCACAACGTGGCGTGTTAGCAGGGACTGTCTGCGGCGCGCTGGTGTGTCCCGGGCTTTAGAGTAGAGAGACAGTTCAACTGTAAGTATGAACGGCAGAAACGGATATTGCCTTCCCTTTAAGTAGAGCGTCAGGGACAGCCTCCCTGGCTTACGGCCATACTAGCCTGAATACGCCCGATCTCGTCCGATCTCGGAAGCTAAGCAGGCTCGTTCCTGGTCAGTACTTGGATGGGAGACCGCCTGGGAATACCTGGTGCTGTAAGCTTTTGCATCTTTTACACACCAGAGGGCGACAAATCACGAGTTTTAACTTTGGATACACGCAATTTCATCATTATTTCAGATTTGACTTCCCCAAATACACAGGCATACAATAGATCTTGTTCTCCAACGTAAACGGTCCCTAGTAACTAGGGTACATTCGTAAATAAATTGAGCATCATGGCTAGAAGTGACTAAATGTTGCCTAATCTTTCTCATCGAGAAATGAGACAATTACAGCAACACAAAAAAGAACTCCACCGGACAAAGTTCAGTGCTCACAAGGAGCCTCATTCAACACACACGGTTCCATTCCCATTCATGCAAAGCACGAAAGTGTAAAACTTGGGAACATACTTGAGAGCAAAGATCACATTCAATCTCATTCAAGGCACGGATGTGAATGCAACGGGATGAAATTACTGAAATGATGCCTGCCCTCGAACTGTGATGATGGACTACCCGACTCGCCAATAATATTGGGTTCTGGTGTATTGAAATACAGGAGCTGCTGGATTTGTGTGTTTTCTTACCCCCTCACCATAGTTTGTCAAATGTTTAAACAACTGAACTTATATTCAAGGTTTGTTTCTCTTCATATGTTTTACTGGTTTACATTTGTCTCAGCAACCTGTTGAATGATTCTTCTGCTTTCAAAACAAAATGACAACAGGATGAATGCACACACTTGAAAATACAATACATGCAATGTTATGCATCATAGTGATGCAACCTCCTTTCAGTTTCATACTGCATGTCAATTGAAATCCTTACTGAAATGCACACCTTCTCAAGATTGCGCTTGAATGGCGTGTCAGGCACTCAATTACAGCTGTTTTATCAAGACAATGTGTTCGTTTTGTAATATATAGTTCCGGTCTGGTGTGGCACCCCAGCTAATGCACAACATTGCCACAATGTTGCCACAACGTGGCGTGTTAGCAGGGACTGTCTGCGGCGCGCTGGTGTGTCCCGGGCTTTAGAGTAGAGAGACAGTTCAACTGTAAGTATGAACGGCAGAAACGGATATTGCCTTCCCTTTAAGTAGAGCGTCAGGGACAGCCTCCCTGGCTTACGGCCATACTAGCCTGAATACGCCCGATCTCGTCCGATCTCGGAAGCTAAGCAGGCTCGTTCCTGGTCAGTACTTGGATGGGAGACCGCCTGGGAATACCTGGTGCTGTAAGCTTTTGCATCTTTTACACACCAGAGGGCGACAAATCACGAGTTTTAACTTTGGATACACGCAATTTCATCATTATTTCAGATTTGACTTCCCCAAATACACAGGCATACAATAGATCTTGTTCTCCAACGTAAACGGTCCCTAGTAACTAGGGTACATTCGTAAATAAATTGAGCATCATGGCTAGAAGTGACTAAATGTTGCCTAATCTTTCTCATCGAGAAATGAGACAATTACAGCAACACAAAAAAGAACTCCACCGGACAAAGTTCAGTGCTCACAAGGAGCCTCATTCAACACACACGGTTCCATTCCCATTCATGCAAAGCACGAAAGTGTAAAACTTGGGAACATACTTGAGAGCAAAGATCACATTCAATCTCATTCAAGGCACGGATGTGAATGCAACGGGATGAAATTACTGAAATGATGACTGCCCTCGAACTGTGAAGATGGACTACCCGACTTGCCAATAATATTGGGTTCTGGTGTATTGAAATACAGGAGCTGCTGGATTTGTGTGTTTTCTTAACCCCTCACCATAGTTTGTCAAATGTTTAAACAACTGAACTTATATTCAAGGTTTGTTTCTCTTCATATGTTTTACTGGTTTACATTTGTCTCAGCAACCTGTTGAATGATTCTTCTGCTTTCAAAACAAAATGACAACAGGATGAATGCACACACTTGAAAATACAATACATGCAATGTTATGCATCATAGTGATGCAACCTCCTTTCAGTTTCATACTGCATGTCAATTGAAATCCTTACTGAAATGCACACCTTCTCAAGATTGCGCTTGACTGGCGTGTCAGGCACTCAATTACAGCTGTTTTATCAAGACAATGTGTTCGTTTTGTAATATATAGTTCCGGTCTGGTGTGGCACCCCAGCTAACGCACAACGTTGCCACAATGTTGCCACAACGTGGCGTGTTAGCAGGGACTGTCTGCGGCGCGCTGGTGTGTCCCGGGCTTTAGAGTAGAGAGACAGTTCAACTGTAAGTATGAACGGCAGAAACGGATATTGCCTTCCCTTTAAGTAGAGCGTCAGGGACAGCCTCCCTGGCTTACGGCCATACTAGCCTGAATACGCCCGATCTCGTCCGATCTCGGAAGCTAAGCAGGCTCGTGCCTGGTCAGTACTTGGATGGGAGACCGCCTGGGAATACCAGGTGCTGTAAGCTTTTGCATCTTTTACACACCAGAGGGCGACAAATCACGAGTTTTAACTTTGGATACACGCAATTTCATCATTATTTCAGATTTTACTTCCCCAAATACACAGGCATACAATAGATCTTGTTCTCCAACGTAAACGGTCCCTAGTAACTAGGGTATATTCGTAAATAAATTGAGCATCATGGCTAGAAGTGACTAAATGTTGCCTAATCTTTCTCATCGAGAAATTACACAATTACAGCAACACAAAAAGGAACTCCACCGGACAAAGTTCAGTGCTCACAAGGAGCCTCATTCAACACACACGGTTCCATTCCCATTCATGCAAAGCACGAAAGTGTAAAACTTGGGAACATACTTGAGAGCAAAGATCACATTCAATCTCATTCAAGGCACGGATGTGAATGCAACGGGATGAAATTACTGAAATGATGCCTGCCCTCGAACTGTGATGATGGACTACCCGACTCGCCAATAATATTGGGTTCTGGTGTATTGAAATACAGGAGCTGCTGGATTTGTGTGTTTTCTTACCCCCTCACCATAGTTTGTCAAATGTTTAAACAACTGAACTTATATTCAAGGTTTGTTTCTCTTCATATGTTTTACTGGTTTACATTTGTCTCAGCAACCTGTTGAATGATTCTTCTGCTTTCAAAACAAAATGACAACAGGATGAATGCACACACTTGAAAATACAATACATGCAATGTTATGCATCATAGTGATGCAACCTCCTTTCAGTTTCATACTGCATGTCAATTGAAATCCTTACTGAAATGCACACCTTCTCAAGATTGCGCTTGACTGGCGTGTCAGGCACTCAATTACAGCTGTTTTATCAAGACAACGTGTTCGTTTTGTAATATATAGTTCCGGTCTGGTGTGGCACCCCAGCTAACGCACAACGTTGCCACAATGTTGCCACAACGTGGCGTGTTAGCAGGGACTGTCTGCGGCGCGCTGGTGTGTCCCGGGCTTTAGAGTAGAGAGACAGTTCAACTGTAAGTATGAACGGCAGAAACGGATATTGCCTTCCCTTTAAGTAGAGTGTCAGGGACAGCATTCCTGGCTTACGGCCATACTAGCCTGAATACGCCCGATCTCGGAAGATAAGCAGGCTTGGGCCAGGTCAGTACTTGGATGGGAGACCGCCTGGGAATTCCAGGTGCTGTAAGCTTTTGCATCTTTTACACACCAGAGGGCGACAAATCACGAGTTTTAACTTTGGATACACGCAATTTCATCATTATTTCAGATTTGACTTCCCCAAATACACAGGCATACAATAGATCTTGTTCTCCAACGTAAACGGTCCCTAGTAACTAGGGTACATTCGTAAATAAATTGAGCATCATGGCTAGAAGTGACTAAATATTGCCTAATCTTTCTCATCGAGAAATGACACAATTACAGCAACACAAAAAGGAACTCCACCGGACAAAGTTCAGTGCTCACAAGGAGCCTCATTCAACACACACGGTTCCATTCCCATTCATGCAAAGCACGAAAGTGTAAAACTTGGGAACATACTTGAGAGCAAAGATCACATTCAATCTCATTCAAGGCACGGATGTGAATGCAACGGGATGAAATTACTGAAATGATGCCTGCCCTCGAACTGTGATGATGGACTACCCGACTCGCCAATAATATTGGGTTCTGGTGTATTGAAATACAGGAGCTGCTGGATTTGTGTGTTTTCTTACCCCCTCACCATAGTTTGTCAAATGTTTAAACAACTGAACTTATATTCAAGGTTTGTTTCTCTTCATATGTTTTACTGGTTTACATTTGTCTCAGCAACCTGTTGAATGATTCTTCTGCTTTCAAAACAAAATGACAACAGGATGAATGCACACACTTGAAAATACAATACATGCAATGTTATGCATCATAGTGATGCAACCTCCTTTCAGTTTCATACTGCATGTCAATTGAAATCCTTACTGAAATGCACACCTTCTCAAGATTGCGCTTGAATGGCGTGTCAGGCACTCAATTACAGCTGTTTTATCAAGACAATGTGTTCGTTTTGTAATATATAGTTCCGGTCTGGTGTGGCACCCCAGCTAATGCACAACATTGCCACAATGTTGCCACAACGTGGCGTGTTAGCAGGGACTGTCTGCGGCGCGCTGGTGTGTCCCGGGCTTTAGAGTAGAGAGACAGTTCAACTGTAAGTATGAACGGCAGAAACGGATATTGCCTTCCCTTTAAGTAGAGCGTCAGGGACAGCCTCCCTGGCTTACGGCCATACTAGCCTGAATACGCCCGATCTCGTCCGATCTCGGAAGCTAAGCAGGCTCGTTCCTGGTCAGTACTTGGATGGGAGACCGCCTGGGAATACCTGGTGCTGTAAGCTTTTGCATCTTTTACACACCAGAGGGCGACAAATCACGAGTTTTAACTTTGGATACACGCAATTTCATCATTATTTCAGATTTGACTTCCCCAAATACACAGGCATACCATAGATCTTGTTCTCCAACGTAAACGGTCCCTAGTAACTAGGGTACATTCGTAAATAAATTGAGCATCATGGCTAGAAGTGACTAAATGTTGCCTAATCTTTCTCATCAAGAAATGAGACAATTACAGCAACACAAAAAAGAACTCCACCGGACAAAGTTCAGTGCTCACAAGGAGCCTCATTCAACACACACGGTTCCATTCCCATTCATGCAAAGCACGAAAGTGTAAAACTTGGGAACATACTTGAGAGCAAAGATCACATTCAATCTCATTCAAGGCACGGATGTGAATGCAACGGGATGAAATTACTGAAATGATGACTGCCCTCGAACTGTGAAGATGGACTACCCGACTTGCCAATAATATTTGGTTCTGGTGTATTGAAATACAGGAGCTGCTGGATTTGTGTGTTTTCTTACCCCCTCACCATAGTTTGTCAAATGTTTAAACAACTGAACTTATATTCAAGGTTTGTTTCTCTTCATATGTTTTACTGGTTTACATTTGTCTCAGCAACCTGTTGAATGATTCTTCTGCTTTCAAAACAAAATGACAACAGGATAAATGCACACACTTGAAAATACAATACATGCAATGTTATGCATCATAGTGATGCAACCTCCTTTCAGTTTCATACTGCATGTCAATTGAAATCCTTACTGAAATGCACACCTTCTCAAGATTGCGCTTGACTGGCGTGTCAGGCACTCAATTACAGCTGTTATATCAAGACAATGTGTTCGTTTTGTAATATATAGTTCCGGTCTGGTGTGGCACCCCAGCTAACGCACAACGTTGCCACAATGTTGCCACAACGTGGCGTGTTAGCAGGGACTGTCTGCGGCGCGCTGGTGTGTCCCGGGCTTTAGAGTAGAGAGACAGTTCAACTGTAAGTATGAACGGCAGAAACGGATATTGCCTTCCCTTTAAGTAGAGCGTCAGGGACAGCCTCCCTGGCTTACGGCCATACTAGCCTGAATACGCCCGATCTCGTCCGATCTCGGAAGCTAAGCAGGCTCGTGCCTGGTCAGTACTTGGATGGGAGACCGCCTGGGAATACCAGGTGCTGTAAGCTTTTGCATCTTTTACACACCAGAGGGCGACAAATCACGAGTTTTAACTTTGGATACACGCAATTTCATCATTATTTCAGATTTTACTTCCCCAAATACACAGGCATACAATAGATCTTGTTCTCCAACGTAAACGGTCCCTAGTAACTAGGGTATATTCGTAAATAAATTGAGCATCATGGCTAGAAGTGACTAAATGTTGCCTAATCTTTCTCATCGAGAAATTACACAATTACAGCAACACAAAAAGGAACTCCACCGGACAAAGTTCAGTGCTCACAAGGAGCCTCATTCAACACACACGGTTCCATTCCCATTCATGCAAAGCACGAAAGTGTAAAACTTGGGAAAATACTTGAGAGCAAAGATCACATTCAATCTCATTCAAGGCACGGATGTGAATGCAACGGGATGAAATTACTGAAATGATGCCTGCCCTCGAACTGTGATGATGGACTACCCGACTCGCCAATAATATTGGGTTCTGGTGTACTGAAATACAGGAGCTGCTGGATTTGTGTGTTTTCTTACCCCCTCACCATAGTTTGTCAAATGTTTAAACAACTGAACTTATATTCAAGGTTTGTTTCTCTTCATATGTTTTACTGGTTTACATTTGTCTCAGCAACCTGTTGAATGATTCTTCTGCTTTCAAAACAAAATGACAACAGGATGAATGCACACACTTGAAAATACAATACATGCAATGTTATGCATCATAGTGATGCAACCTCCTTTCAGTTTCATACTGCATGTCAATTGAAATCCTTACTGAAATGCACACCTTCTCAAGATTGCGCTTGACTGGCGTGTCAGGCACTCAATTACAGCTGTTTTATCAAGACAATGTGTTCGTTTTGTAAAATATAGTTCCGGTCTGGTGTGGCACCCCAGCTAACGCACAACGCTGCCACAACGTTGCCACAACGTGGCGTGTTAGCAGGGACTGTCTGCGGCGCGCTGGTGTGTCCCGGGCTTTAGAGTAGAGAGACAGTTCAACTGTAAGTATGAACGGCAGAAACGGATATTGCCTTCCCTTTAACTAGAGCGTCAGGGACAGCCTCCCTGGCTTACGGCTATACTAGCCTGAATACGCCCGATCTCGTCCGATCTCGGAAGCCAAGCAGGCTCGGGTCTGGTCAGTACTTGGATGGGAGACCGCCTGGGAATACCAGGTGCTGTAAGCTTCTGCACCTTTTACACACCAGAGGGCGACAAATCACGAGTTTTAACTTTGGATACACACAATTTCATCATTATTTCAGATTTTACTTCCCCAAATACACAGGCATACAATAGATCTTGTTCTCCAATGTAAACGGTCCCTAGTAACTAGGGTACATTCGTAAATAAATTGAGCATCATGGCTAGAAGTGACTAAATGTTGCCTAATCTTTCTCATCGAGAAATGACACAATTACAGCAACACAAAAAGAACTCCACCGGACAAAGTTCAGTGCTCACAAGGAGCCTCATTCAACACACACGGTTCCATTCCCATTCATGCAAAGCACGAAAGTGTAAAACTTGGGAACATACTTGAGAGCAAAGATCACATTCAATCTCATTCAAGGCACGGATGTGAATGCAACGGGATGAAATTACTGAAATGATGCCTGCCCTCGAACTGTGATGATGGACTACCCGACTCGCCAATAATATTGGGTTCTGGTGTATTGAAATACAGGAGCTGCTGGATTTGTGTGTTTTCTTACCCCCTCACCATAGTTTGTCAAATGTTTAAACAACTGAACTTATATTCAAGGTTTGTTTCTCTTCATATGTTTTACTGGTTTACATTTGTCTCAGCAACCTGTTGAATGATTCTTCTGCTTT
>NC_089857.1:8331783-8356783 GCF_036373705.1 Amia ocellicauda | reverse complement strand
ACTGGCGTGTCAGGCACTCAATTACAGCTGTTTTATCAAGACAATGTGTTCGTTTTGTAATATATAGTTCCGGTCTGGTGTGGCACCCCAGCTAACGCACAACGTTGCCACAACGTTTCGTGTTAGCAGGGACTGTCTGCGGCGCGCTGGTGTGTCCCGGACTTTAGAGTAGAGAGACAGTTCAACTGCAAGTATGAGCAGCAGAAACGGATATTGCCTTCCCTTTAAGTAGAGCGTCAGGGACAGCCTTCCTGCCTTACGGCCATACTAGCCTGAATACGCCCGATCTCGTCCGATCTCGGAAGCCAAGCAGGCTCGGGCCTGGTCAGTACTTGGATGGGAGACTGCCTGGGAATACCAGGTGCTGTAAGCTCTTGCACCTTTTAATAAACTAGAGGGCGACATATCACGAGTTTTAACTTTGGATACACACAATTTCATCATTATTTCAGATTTTACTTCCCCAAATACACAGGCATACAATAGATCTTGTTCTCCAACGTAAACGGTCCCTAGTAACTAGGGTACATTCGTAAATAAATTGAGCATCATGGCTAGAAGTGACTAAATGTTGCCTAATCTTTCTCATCGAGAAATGACACAATTACAGCAACACAAAAAGGAACTCCACCGGACAAAGTTCAGTGCTCACAAGGAGCCTCATTCAACACACACGGTTCCATTCCCATTCATGCAAAGCACGAAAGTGTAAAACTTGGGAACATACTTGAGAGCAAAGATCACATTCAATCTCATTCAAGGCACGGATGTGAATGCAACGGGATGAAATTACTGAAATGATGCCTGCCCTCGAACTGTGATGATGGACTACCCGACTCGCCAATAATATTGGGTTCTGGTGTATTGAAATACAGGAGCTGCTGGATTTGTGTGTTTTCTTACCCCCTCACCATAGTTTGTCAAATGTTTAAACAACTGAACTTATATTCAAGGTTTGTTTCTCTTCATATGTTTTACTGGTTTACATTTGTCTCAGCAACCTGTTGAATGATTCTTCTGCTTTCAAAACAAAATGACAACAGGATGAATGCACACACTTGAAAATACAATACATGCAATGTTATGCATCATAGTGATGCAACCTCCTTTCAGTTTCATACTGCATGTCAATTGAAATCCTTACTGAAATGCACACCTTCTCAAGATTGCGCTTGACTGGCGTGTCAGGCACTCAATTACAGCTGTATTATCAAGACAATGTGTTCGTTTTGTAATATATAGTTCCGGTCTGGTGTGGCACCCCAGCTAACGCACAACGTTGCCACAACGTTTCGTGTTAGCAGGGACTGTCTGCGGCGCGCTGGTGTGTCCCGGACTTTAGAGTAGAGAGACAGTTCAACTGCAAGTATGAGCGGCAGAAACGGATATTGCCTTCCCTTTAAGTAGAGCGTCAGGGACAGCCTCCCTGGCTTACGGCCATACTAGCTTGAATACGCCCGATCTCGTCCGATCTCGGAAGCTAAGCAGGCTCGGGCCTGGTCAGTACTTGGATGGGAGACCGCCTGGGAATACCAGGTGCTGTAAGCTTTTGCATCTTTTACACACCAAAGGGCGACAAATCACAAGTTTTAACTTTGGATACACGCAATTTCATCATTATTTCAGATTTGACTTCCCCAAATACACAGGCATACAATAGATCTTGTTCTCCAACGTAAACGGTCCCTAGTAACTAGTGTACATTTGTAAATAAATTGAGCATCATGGCTAGAAGTGACTAAATGTTGCCTAATCTTTCTCATCGAGAAATGACACAATTACAGCAACACAAAAAGGAACTCCACCGGACAAAGTTCAGTGCTCACAAGGAGCCTCATTCAACACACACGGTTCCATTCCCATTCATGCAAAGCACGAAAGTGTAAAACTTGGGAACATACTTGAGAGCAAAGATCACATTCAATCTCATTCAAGGCACGGATGTGAATGCAACGGGATGAAATTACTGAAATGATGCCTGCCCTCGAACTGTGATGATGGACTACCCGACTCGCCAATAATATTGGGTTCTGGTGTACTGAAATACAGGAGCTGCTGGATTTGTGTGTTTTCTTACCCCCTCACCATAGTTTGTCAAATGTTTAAACAACTGAACTTATATTCAAGGTTTGTTTCTCTTCATATGTTTTACTGGTTTACATTTGTCTCAGCAACCTGTTGAATGATTCTTCTGCTTTCAAAACAAAATGACAACAGGATGAATGCACACACTTGAAAATACAATACATGCAATGTTATGCATCATAGTGATGCAACCTCCTTTCAGTTTCATACTGCATGTCAATTGAAATCCTTACTGAAATGCACACCTTCTCAAGATTGCGCTTGACTGGCGTGTCAGGCACTCAATTACAGCTGTTTTATCAAGACAATGTGTTCGTTTTGTAATATATAGTTCCGGTCTGGTGTGGCACCCCAGCTAACGCACAACGTTGCCACAATGTTGCCACAACGTGGCGTGTTAGCAGGGACTGTCTGCGGCGCGCTGGTGTGTCCCGGGCTTTAGAGTAGAGAGACAGTTCAACTGTAAGTATGAACGGCAGAAACGGATATTGCCTTCCCTTTAAGTAGCGCGTCAGGGACAGCCTCCCTGGCTTACGGCCATACTAGCCTGAATACGCCCGATCTCGTCCGATCTCGGAAGCTAAGCAGGCTCGGGCCTGGTCAGTACTTGGATGGGAGACCCCCTGGGAATACCAGGTGCTGTAAACTTTTGCATCTTTTACACACCAAAGGGCGAGAAATCACGAGTTTTAACTTTGGATACACGCAATTTCATCATTATTTCAGATTTGACTTCCCCAAATACACAGGCATACAATAGATCTTGTTCTCCAACGTAAACGGTCCCTAGTAACTAGTGTACATTCGTAAATAAATTGAGCATCATGGCTAGAAGTGACTAAATGTTGCCTAATCTTTCTCATCGAGAAATGACACAATTACACCAACACAAAAAGGAACTCCACCGGACAAAGTTCAGTGCTCACAAGGAGCCTCATTCAACACACACGGTTCCATTCCCATTCATGCAAAGCACGAAAGTGTAAAACTTGGGAAAATACTTGAGAGCAAAGATCACATTCAATCTCATTCAAGGCACGGATGTGAATGCAACGGGATGAAATTACTGAAATGATGCCTGCCCTCGAACTGTGATGATGGACTACCCGACTCGCCAATAATATTGGGTTCTGGTGTATTGAAATACAGGAGCTGCTGGATTTGTGTGTTTTCTTACCCCCTCACCATAGTTTGTCAAATGTTTAAACAACTGAACTTATATTCAAGGTTTGTTTCTCTTCATATGTTTTACTTGTTTACATTTGTCTCAGCAACCTGTTGAATGATTCTTCTGCTTTCAAAACAAAATGACAACAGGATGAATGTACACACTTGAAAATACAATACATGCAATGTTATGCATCATAGTGATGCAACCTCATTTCAGTTTCATACTGCATGTCAATTGAAATCCTTACTGAAATGCACACCTTCTCAAGATTGCGCTTGACTGCCGTGTCAGGCACTCAATTACAGCTGTTTTATCAAGACAATGTGTTCGTTTTGTAAAATATAGTTCCGGTCTGGTTTGGCACCCCAGCTGACGCACAACGTTGCCACAACGTTTCATGTTAGCAGGGACTGTCTGCGGCGCGCTGGTGTGTCCCGGACTTTAGAGTAGAGAGACAGTTCATTTGCAAGTATGAGCGGCAGAAACGGATATTGCCTTCCCTTTAAGTAGAGCTTCAGGGACAGCCTCCCTGGCTTACGGCCATACTAGCCTGAATACGCCCGATCTCGTCCGATCTCGGAAGCTAAGCAGGCTCGGGCCTGGTCAGTACTTGGATGGGAGACCGCCTGGGAATACCAGGTGCTGTAAGCTTTTGCATCTTTTACACACCAGAGGGCGACAAATCACGAGTTTTAACTTTGGATACACGCAATTTCATCATTATTTCAGATTTGACTTCCCCAAATACACAGGCATACAATAGATCTTGTTCTCCAACGTAAACGGTCCCTAGTAACTAGGGTACATTCGTAAATAAATTGAGCATCATGGCTAGAAGTGACTAAATGTTGCCTAATCTTTCTCATCGAGAAATGACACAATTACAGCAACACAAAAAGGAACTCCACCGGACAAAGTTCAGTGCTCACAAGGAGCCTCATTCAACACACACGGTTCCATTCCCATTCATGCAAAGCACGAAAGTGTAAAACTTGGGAACATACTTGAGAACAAAGATCACATTCAATCTCATTCAAGGCACGGATGTGAATGCAACGGGATGAAATTACTGAAATGATGCCTGCCCTCGAACTGTGATGATGGACTACCCGACTCGCCAATAATATTGGGTTCTGGTGTATTGAAATACAGGAGCTGCTGGATTTGTGTGTTTTCTTACCCCCTCACCATAGTTTGTCAAATGTTTAAACAACTGAACTAATATTCAAGGTTTGTTTCTCTTCATATGTTTTACTGGTTTACATTTGTCTCAGCAACCTGTTGAATGATTCTTCTGCTTTCAAAACAAAATGACAACAGGATGAATGCACACACTTGAAAATACAATACATGCAATGTTATGCATCATAGTGATGCAACCTCCTTTCAGTTTCATACTGCATGTCAATTGAAATCCTTATTGAAATGCACACCTTCTCAAGATTGCGCTTGACTGGCGTGTCAGGCACTCAATTACAGCTGTATTATCAAGACAATGTGTTCGTTTTGTAAAATATAGTTCCGGTCTGGTGTGGCACCCCAGCTAACGCACAACGTTGCCACAACGTTTCGTGTTAGCAGGGACTGTCTGCGGCGCGCTGGTGTGTCCCGGACTTTAGAGTAGAGAGACAGTTCAACTGCAAGTATGAGCGGCAGAAACGGATATTGCCTTCCCTTTAAGTAGAGCGTCAGGGACAGCCTCCCTGGCTTACGGCCATACTAGCCTGAATACGCCCGATCTCGTCCGATCTCGGAAGCTAAGCAGGCTCGGGCCTGGTCAGTACTTGGATGGGAGACTGCCTGGGAATACCAGGTGCTGTAAGCTTTTGCATCTTTTACACACCAGAGGGCGACAAATCACGAGTTTTAACTTTGGATACACGCAATTTCATCATTATTTCAGATTTGACTTCCCCAAATACACAGGCATACAATAGATCTTGTTCTCCAACGTAAACGGTCCCTAGTAACTAGGGTACATTCGTAAATAAATTGAGCATCATGGCTAGAAGTGACTAAATGTTGCCTAATCTTTCTCATCGAGAAATGACACAATTACAGCAACACAAAAAGGAACTCCACCGGACAAAGTTCAGTGCTCACAAGGAGCCTCATTCAACACACACGGTTCCATTCCCATTCATGCAAAGCACGAAAGTGTAAAACTTGGGAACATACTTGAGAGCAAAGATCACATTCAATCTCATTCAAGGCACGGATGTGAATGCAACGGGATGAAATTACTGAAATGATGCCTGCCCTCGAACTGTGAAGATGGACTTCCCGACTCGCCAATAATATTGGGTTCTGGTGTATTGAAATACAGGAGCTGCTGGATTTGTGTGTTTTCTTACCCCCTCACCATAGTTTGTCAAATGTTTAAACAACTGAACTTATATTCAAGGTTTGTTTCTCTTCATATGTTTTACTGGTTTACATTTGTCTCAGCAACCTGTTGAATGATTCTTCTGCTTTCAAAACAAAATGACAACAGGATGAATGCACACACTTGAAAATACAATACATGCAATGTTATGCATCATAGTGATGCAACCTCCTTTCAGTTTCATACTGCATGTCAATTGAAATCCTTACTGAAATGCACACCTTCTCAAGATTGCGCTTGACTGGCGTGTCAGGCACTCAATTACAGCTGTTTTATCAAGACAATGTGTTCGTTTTGTAATATATAGTTCCGGTCTGGTGTGGCACCCCAGCTAACGCACAACGTTGCCACAACGTTTCGTGTTAGCAGGGACTGTCTGCGGCGCGCTGGTGTGTCCCGGACTTTAGAGTAGAGAGACAGTTCAACTGCAAGTATGAGCGGCAGAAACGGATATTGCCTTCCCTTTAAGTAGAGCGTCAGGGAGAGCCTCCCTGGCTTACGGCCATACTAGCCTGAATACGCCCGATCTCGTCCGATCTCGGAAGCCAAGCAGGCTCGGGCCTGGTCAGTACTTGGATGGGAGACCGCCTGGGAATAACAGGTGCTGTAAGCTTTTGCATCTTTTACACACCAGAGGGCGACAAATCACGAGTTTTAACTTTGGATACACGCAATTTCATCATTATTTCAGATTTGACTTCCCCAAATACACAGGCATACAATAGATCTTGTTCTCCAACGTAAACGGTCCCTAGTAACTAGGGTACATTCGTAAATAAATTGAGCATCATGGCTAGAAGTGACTAAATGTTGCCTAATCTTTCTCATCGAGAAATGACACAATTACAGCAACACAAAAAGGAACTCCACCGGACAAAGTTCAGTGCTCACAAGGAGCCTCATTCAACACACACGGTTCCATTCCCATTCATGCAAAGCACGAAAGTGTAAAACTTGGGAACATACTTGAGAGCAAAGATCACATTCAATCTCATTCAAGGCACGGATGTGAATGCAACGGGATGAAATTACTGAAATGATGCCTGCCCTCGAACTGTGATGATGGACTACCCGACTCGCCAATAATATTGGGTTCTGGTGTATTGAAATACAGGAGCTGCTGGATTTGTGTGTTTTCTTACCCCCTCACCATAGTTTGTCAAATGTTTAAACAACTGAACTTATATTCAAGGTTTGTTTCTCTTCATATGTTTTACTGGTTTACATTTGTCTCAGCAACCTGTTGAATGATTCTTCTGCTTTCAAAACAAAATGACAACAGGATGAATGCACACACTTGAAAATACAATACATGCAATGTTATGCATCATAGTGATGCAACCTCCTTTCAGTTTCATACTGCATGTCAATTGAAATCCTTACTGAAATGCACACCTTCTCAAGATTGCGCTTGACTGGCGTGTCAGGCACTCAATTACAGCTGTTTTATCAAGAGAATGTGTTCGTTTTGTAATATATAGTTCCGGTCTGGTGTGGCACCCCAGCTAACGCACAACGTTGCCACAATGTTGCCACAACGTGGCGTGTTAGCAGGGACTGTCTGCGGTGCGCTGGTGTGTCCCGGGCTTTAGAGTAGAGAGACAGTTCAACTGTAAGTATGAACGGCAGAAACGGATATTGCCTTCCCTTTAAGTAGAGCGTCAGGGACAGCCTTCCTGGCTTACGGCCATACTAGCCTGAATACGCCCGATCTCGTCCGATCTCGGAAGCTAAGCAGGCTCGGGCCTGGTCAGTACTTGCATGGGAGACCGCCTGGGAATACCAGGTGCTGTAGGCTTTGGCATCTTTTACACACCAGAGGGCGACAAATCACGAGTTTTAACTTTGGATACACGCAATTTCATCATTATTTCAGATTTGACTTCCCCAAATACACAGGCATACAATAGATCTTGTTCTCCAACGTAAACGGTCCCTAGTAACTAGGGTACATTCGTAAATAAATTGAGCATCATGGCTAGAAGTGACTAAATGTTGCCTAATCTTTCTCATCGAGAAATGACACAATTACAGCAACACAAAAAGGAACTCCACCGGACAAAGTTCAGTGCTCACAAGGAGCCTCATTCAACACACACGGTTCCATTCCCATTCATGCAAAGCACGAAAGTGTAAAACTTGGGAACATACTTGAGAGCAAAGATCACATTCAATCTCATTCAAGGCACGGATGTGAATGCAACGGGATGAAATTACTGAAATGATGCCTGCCCTCGAACTGTGAAGATGGACTACCCGACTCGCCAATAATATTGGGTTCTGGTGTATTGAAATACAGGAGCTGCTGGATTTGTGTGTTTTCTTACCCCCTCACCATAGTTTGTCAAATGTTTAAACAACTGAACTTATATTCAAGGTTTGTTTCTCTTCATATGTTTTACTGGTTTACATTTGTCTCAGCAACCTGTTGAATGATTCTTCTGCTTTCAAAACAAAATGACAACAGGATGAATGCACACACTTGAAAATACAATACATGCAATGTTATGCATCATAGTGATGCAACCTCCTTTCAGTTTCATACTGCATGTCAATTGAAATCCTTACTGAAATGCACACCTTCTCAAGATTGCGCTTGACTGGCGTGTCAGGCACTCAATTACAGCTGTTTTATCAAGAGAATGTGTTCGTTTTGTAATATATAGTTCCGGTCTGGTGTGGCACCCCAGCTAACGCACAACGTTGCCACAATGTTGCCACAACGTTGCGTGTTAGCAGGGACTGTCTGCGGCGCGCTGGTGTGTCCCGGGCTTTAGAGTAGAGAGACAGTTCAACTGTAAGTATGAACGGCAGAAACGGATATTGCCTTCCCTTTAAGTAGAGCGTCAGGGACACCCTCCCTGGCTTACGGCCATACTAGCCTGAATACGCCTGATCTCGTCCGATCTCGGAAGCTAAGCAGGCTCGGGCCAGGTCAGTACTTGGATGGGAGACCGCCTGGGAATACCAGGTGCTGTAGGCTTTGGCATCTTTTACACACCAGAGGGCGACAAATCACGAGTTTTAACTTTGGATACAAGCAATTTCATCATTATTTCAGATTTGACTTCCCCAAATACACAGGCATACAATAGATCTTGTTCTCCAACGTAAACGGTCCCTAGTAACTAGGGTACATTCGTAAATAAATTGAGCATCATGGCTAGAAGTGACTAAATGTTGCCTAATCTTTCTCATCGAGAAATGACACAATTACAGCAACACAAAAAGGAACTCCACCGGACAAAGTTCAGTGCTCACAAGGAGCCTCATTCAACACACACGGTTCCATTCCCATTCATGCAAAGCACGAAAGTGTAAAACTTGGGAACATACTTGAGAGCAAAGATCACATTCAATCTCATTCAAGGCACGGATGTGAATGCAACGGGATGAAATTACTGAAATGATGCCTGCCCTCGAACTGTGAAGATGGACTACCCGACTCGCCAATAATATTGGGTTCTGGTGTATTGAAATACAGGAGCTGCTGGATTTGTGTGTTTTCTTACCCCCTCACCATAGTTTGTCAAATGTTTAAACAACTGAACTTATATTAAAGGTTTGTTTCTCTTCATATGTTTTACTGGTTTACATTTGTCTCAGCAACCTGTTGAATGATTCTTCTGCTTTCAAAACAAAATGACAACAGGATGAATGCACACACTTGAAAATACAATACATGCAATGTTATGCATCATAGTGATGCAACCTCCTTTCAGTTTCATACTGCATGTCAATTGAAATCCTTACTGAAATGCACACCTTCTCAAGATTGCGCTTGACTGGCGTGTCAGGCACTCAATTACAGCTGTTTTATCAAGACAATGTTTTCGTTTTGTAATATATAGTTCCGGTCTGGTGTGGCACCCCAGCTAACGCACAACGTTGCCACAATGTTGCCACAACGTGGCGTGTTAGCAGGGACTGTCTGCGGCGCGCTGGTGTGTCCCGGGCTTTAGAGTAGAGAGACAGTTCAACTGTAAGTATGAATGGCAGAAACGGATATTGCCTTCCCTTTAAGTAGAGCGTCAGGGACAGCCTCCCTGGCTTACGGCCATACTAGCCTGAATACGCCCGATCTCGTCCGATCTCGAAAGCTAAGCAGGCTCAGGCCTGATCAGTACTTGGATGGGAGACTGCCTGGGAATACCAGGTGCTGTAAGCTTTTGCATCTTTTACACACCAGAGGGCGACAAATCACGAGTTTTAACTTTGGATACACGCAATTTCATCATTATTTCAGATTTGACTTCCCCAAATACACAGGCATACAATAGATCTTGTTCTCCAACGTAAACGGTCCCTAGTAACTAGGGTACATTCGTAAATAAATTGAGCATCATGGCTAGAAGTGACTAAATGTTGCCTAATCTTTCTCATCGAGAAATGACACAATTACAGCAACACAAAAAGGAACTCCACCGGACAAAGTTCAGTGCTCACAAGGAGCCTCATTCAACACACACGGTTCCATTCCCATTCATGCAAAGCACGAAAGTGTAAAACTTGGGAACATACTTGAGAGCAAAGATCACATTCAATCTCATTCAAGGCACGGATGTGAATGCAACGGGATGAAATTACTGAAATGATGCCTGCCCTCGAACTGTGATGATGGACTACCCGACTCGCCAATAATATTGGGTTCTGGTGTATTGAAATACAGGAGCTGCTGGATTTGTGTGTTTTCTTACCCCCTCACCATAGTTTGTCAAATGTTTAAACAACTGAACTTATATTCAAGGTTTGTTTCTCTTCATATGTTTTACTGGTTTACATTTGTCTCAGCAACCTGTTGAATGATTCTTCTGCTTTCAAAACAAAATGACAACAGGATGAATGCACACACTTGAAAATACAATACATGCAATGTTATGCATCATAGTGATGCAACCTCCTTTCAGTTTCATACTGCATGTCAATTGAAATCCTTACTGAAATGCACACCTTCTCAAGATTGCGCTTGACTGGCGTGTCAGGCACTCAATTACAGCTGTTTTATCAAGACAATGTGTTCGTTTTGTAATATATAGTTCCGGTCTGGTGTGGCACCCCAGCTAACGCACAACGTTGCCACAACGTTTCGTGTTAGCAGGGACTGTCTGCGGCGTGCTGGTGTGTCCCGGACTTTAGAGTAGAGAGACAGTTCAACTGCAAGTATGAGCGGCAGAAACGGATATTGCCTTCCCTTTAAGTAGAGCGTCAGGGACAGCCTTCCTGGCTTACGGCAATACTAGCCTGAATACGCCCGATCTCGTCCGATCTCGGAAGCCAAGCAGGCTCGGGCCTGGTCAGTACTTGGATGGGAGACCGCCTGGGAATACCAGGTGCTGTAAGCTTTTGCATCTTTTACACACCAGAGGGCGACAAATCACGAGTTTTAACTTTGGATACACGCAATTTCATCATTATTTCAGATTTGACTTCCCCAAATACACAGGCATACAATAGATCTTGTTCTCCAACGTAAACGGTCCCTAGTAACTAGGGTACATTCGTAAATAAATTGAGCATCATGGCTAGAAGTGACTAAATGTTGCCTAATCTTTCTCATCGAGAAATGACACAATTACAGCAACACAAAAAGGAACTCCACCGGACAAAGTTCAGTGCTCACAAGGAGCCTCATTCAACACACACGGTTCCATTCCCATTCATGTAAAGCACGAAAGTGTAAAACTTGGGAACATACTTGAGAGCAAAGATCACATTCAATCTCATTCAAGGCACGGATGTGAATGCAACGGGATGAAATTACTGAAATGATGCCTGCCCTCGAACTGTGATGATGGACTACCCGACTCGCCAATAATATTGGGTTCTGGTGTATTGAAATACAGGAGCTGCTGGATTTGTGTGTTTTCTTACCCCCTCACCATAGTTTGTCAAATGTTTAAACAACTGAACTTATATTCAAGGTTTGTTTCTCTTCATATGTTTTACTGGTTTACATTTGTCTCAGCAACCTGTTGAATGATTCTTCTGCTTTCAAAACAAAATGACAACAGGATGAATGCACACACTTGAAAATACAATACATGCAATGTTATGCATCATAGTGATGCAACCTCCTTTCAGTTTCATACTGCATGTCAATTGAAATCCTTACTGAAATGCACACCTTCTCAAGATTGCGCTTGACTGGCGTGTCAGGCACTCAATTACAGCTGTTTTATCAAGACAATGTGTTCGTTTTGTAATATATAGTTCCGGTCTGGTGTGGCACCCCAGCTAACGCACAACGTTGCCACAACGTTTCGTGTTAGCAGGGACTGTCTGCGGCGTGCTGGTGTGTCCCGGACTTTAGAGTAGAGAGACAGTTCAACTGCAAGTATGAGCGGCAGAAACGGATATTGCCTTCCCTTTAAGTAGAGCGTCAGGGACAGCCTTCCTGGCTTACGGCCATACTAGCCTGAATACGCCCGATCTCGTCCGATCTCGGAAGCCAAGCAGGCTCGCGCCTGGTCAGTACTTGGATGGGAGACCGCCTGGGAATACCAGGTGCTGTAAGCTTTTGCATCTTTTACACACCAGAGGGCGACAAATCACGAGTTTTAACTTTGGATACACGCAATTTCATCATTATTTCAGATTTGACTTCCCCAAATACACAGGCATAAAATAGATCTTGTTCTCCAACGTAAACGGTCCCTAGTAACTAGGGTACATTCGTAAATAAATTGAGCATCATGGCTAGAAGTGACTAAATGTTGCCTAATCTTTCTCATCGAGAAATGACACAATTACAGCAACACAAAAAGGAACTCCACCGGACAAAGTTCAGTGCTCACAAGGAGCCTCATTCAACACACACGGTTCCATTCCCATTCATGTAAAGCACGAAAGTGTAAAACTTGGGAACATACTTGAGAGCAAAGATCACATTCAATCTCATTCAAGGCACGGATGTGAATGCAACGGGATGAAATTACTGAAATGATGCCTGCCCTCGAACTGTGATGATGGACTACCCGACTCGCCAATAATATTGGGTTCTGGTGTATTGAAATACAGGAGCTGCTGGATTTGTGTGTTTTCTTACCCCCTCACCATAGTTTGTCAAATGTTTAAACAACTGAACTTATATTCAAGGTTTGTTTCTCTTCATATGTTTTACTGGTTTACATTTGTCTCAGCAACCTGTTGAATGATTCTTCTGCTTTCAAAACAAAATGACAACAGGATGAATGCACACACTTGAAAATACAATACATGCAATGTTATGCATCATAGTGATGCAACCTCCTTTCAGTTTCATACTGCATGTCAATTGAAATCCTTACTGAAATGCACACCTACTTAAGATTGCGCTTGACTGGCGTGTCAGGCACTCAATTACAGCTGTTTTATCAAGAGAATGTGTTCGTTTTGTAATATATAGTTCCGGTCTGGTGTGGCACCCCAGCTAACGCACAACGTTGCCACAATGTTGCCACAACGTGGCGTGTTAGCAGAGACTGTCTGCGGCGCGCTGGTGTGTCCCGGGCTTTAGAGTAGAGAGACAGTTCAACTGTAAGTATGAAAAGCAGAAACGGATATTGCCTTCCCTTTAAGTAGAGCGTCAGGGACAGCCTTCCTGGCTTACGGCCATACTATCCTGAATACGCCCGATCTCGTCCGATCTCGGAAGCTAAGCAGGCTCGGGCCTGGTCAGTACTTGGATGGGAGACCGCCTGGGAATACCAGGTGCTGTAGGCTTTGGCATCTTTTACACACCAGAGGGCGACAAATCACGAGTTTTAACTTTGGATACACGCAATTTCATCATTATTTCAGATTTGACTTCCCCAAATACACAGGCATACAATAGATCTTGTTCTCCAACGTAAACGGTCCCTAGTAACTAGGGTACATTCGTAAATAAATTGAGCATCATGGCTAGAAGTGACTAAATGTTGCCTAATCTTTCTCATCGAGAAATGACACAATTACAGCAACACAAAAAGGAACTCCACCGGACAAAGTTCAGTGCTCACAAGGAGCCTCATTCAACACACACGGTTCCATTCCCATTCATGCAAAGCACGAAAGTGTAAAACCTGGGAACATACTTGAGAGCAAAGATCACATTCAATCTCATTCAAGGCACGGATGTGAATGCAACGGGATGAAATTACTGAAATGATGCCTGCCCTCGAACTGTGATGATGGACTACCCGACTCGCCAATAATATTGGGTTCTGGTGTATTGAAATACAGGAGCTGCTGGATTTGTGTGTTTTCTTACCCCCTCACCATAGTTTGTCAAATGTTTAAACAACTGAACTTATATTCAAGGTTTATTTCTCTTCATATGTTTTACTGGTTTACATTTGTCTCAGCAACCTGTTGAATGATTCTTCTGCTTTCAAAACAAAATGACAACAGGATGAATGCACACACTTGAAAATACAATACATGCAATGTTATGCATCATAGTGATGCAACCTCCTTTCAGTTTCATACTGCATGTCAATTGAAATCCTTACTGAAATGCACACCTTCTCAAGATTGCGCTTGACTGGCGTGTCAGGCACTCAATTACAGCTGTATTATCAAGACAATGTGTTCGTTTTGTAAAATATAGTTCCGGTCTGGTGTGGCACCCCAGCTAACGCACAACGTTGCCACAACGTTTCGTGTTAGCAGGGACTGTCTGCAGCGTGCTGGTGTGTCCCGGACTTTAGAGTAGAGAGACAGTTCAACTGCAAGTATGAGTGGAAGAAACGGATATTGCCTTCCCTTTAAGTAGAGGGTCAGGGACAGCCTCCCTGGCTTACGGCCATACTAGTCTGAATACGCCCGATCTCGTCCGATCTCGGAAGCTAAGCAGGCTCGGGCCTGGTCAGTACTTGGATGGGAGACCACCTGGGAATACCAGGTGCTGTAAGCTTTTGCATCTTTTACACACCAGAGGGCGACAAATCACGAGTTTTAACTTTGGATACACGCAATTTCATCATTATTTCAGATTTGACTTCCCCAAATACACAGGCATACAATAGATCTTGTTCTCCAACGTAAACGGTCCCTAGTAACTAGGGTACATTCGTAAATAAATTGAGCATCATGGCTAGAAGTGACTAAATGTTGCCTAATCTTTCTCATCGAGAAATGACACAATTACAGCAACACAAAAAGGAACTCCACCGGACAAAGTTCAGTGCTCACAAGGAGCCTCATTCAACACACACGGTTCCATTCCCATTCATGCAAAGCACGAAAGTGTAAAACTTGGGAACATACTTGAGAGCAAAGATCACATTCAATCTCATTCAAGGCACGGATGTGAATGCAACGGGATGAAATTACTGAAATGATGCCTGCCCTCGAACTGTGATGATGGACTACCCGACTCGCCAATAATATTGGGTTCTGGTGTATTGAAATACAGGAGCTGCTGGATTTGTGTGTTTTCTTACCCCCTCACCATAGTTTGTCAAATGTTTAAACAACTGAACTTATATTCAAGGTTTATTTCTCTTCATATGTTTTACTGGTTTACATTTGTCTCAGCAACCTGTTGAATGATTCTTCTGCTTTCAAAACAAAATGACAACAGGATGAATGCACACACTTGAAAATACAATACATGCAATGTTATGCATCATAGTGATGCAACCTCCTTTCAGTTTCATACTGCATGTCAATTGAAATCCTTACTGAAATGCACACCTTCTCAAGATTGCGCTTGACTGGCGTGTCAGGCACTCAATTACAGCTGTATTATCAAGACAATGTGTTCGTTTTGTAAAATATAGTTCCGGTCTGGTGTGGCACCCCAGCTAACGCACAACGTTGCCACAACGTTTCGTGTTAGCAGGGACTGTCTGCGGCGCGCTGGTGTGTCCCGGACTTTAGAGTAGAGAGACAGTTCATTTGCAAGTATGAGCGGCAGAAACGGATATTGCCTTCCCTTTAAGTAGAGCGTCAGGGACAGCCTCCCTGGCTTACGGCCATACTAGCCTGAATACGCCCGATCTCGGAAGCTAAGCAGGCTCGGGCCTGGTCAGTACTTGGATGGGAGACCGCCTGGGAATACCAGGTGCTGTAAGCTTTTGCATCTTTTACACACCAGAGGGCGACAAATCACGAGTTTTAACTTTGGATACACGCAATTTCATCATTATTTCAGATTTGACTTCCCCAAATACACAGGCATACAATAGATCTTGTTCTCCAACGTAAACGGTCCCTAGTAACTAGGGTACATTCGTAAATAAATTGAGCATCATGGCTAGAAGTGACTAAATGTTGCCTAATCTTTCTCATCGAGAAATGACACAATTACAGCAACACAAAAAGGAACTCCACCGGACAAAGTTCAGTGCTCACAAGGAGCCTCATTCAACACACACGGTTCCATTCCCATTCATGCAAAGCACGAAAGTGTAAAACTTGGGAACATACTTGAGAGCAAAGATCACATTCAATCTCATTCAAGGCACGGATGTGAATGCAACGGGATGAAATTACTGAAATGATGCCTGCCCTCGAACTGTGATGATGGACTACCCGACTCGCCAATAATATTGGGTTCTGGTGTATTGAAATACAGGAGCTGCTGGATTTGTGTGTTTTCTTACCCCCTCACCATAGTTTGTCAAATGTTTAAACAACTGAACTTATATTCAAGGTTTGTTTCTCTTCATATGTTTTACTGGTTTACATTTGTCTCAGCAACCTGTTGAATGATTCTTCTGCTTTCAAAACAAAATGACAACAGGATGAATGCACACACTTGAAAATACAATACATGCAATGTTATGCATCATAGTGATGCAACCTCCTTTCAGTTTCATACTGCATGTCAATTGAAATCCTTACTGAAATGCACACCTTCTCAAGATTGCGCTTGACTGCCGTGTCAGGCACTCAATTACAGCTGTATTATCAAGACAATGTGTTCGTTTTGTAAAATATAGTTCCGGTCTGGTGTGGCACCCCAGCTAACGCACAACGTTGCCACAACGTTGCCACAACGTTTCGTGTTAGCAGGGACTGTCTGCGGCGCGCTGGTGTGTCCCGGACTTTAGAGTAGAGAGACAGTTCATTTGCAAGTATCAGCGGCAGAAACGGATATTGCCTTCCCTTTAAGTAGAGCGTCAGGGACAGCCTCCCTGGCTTACGGCCATACTAGCCTGAATACGCCCGATCTCGGAAGCTAAGCAGGCTCGGGCCTGGTCAGTACTTGGATGGGAGACCGCCTGGGATTACCAGGTGCTGTAAGCTTTTGCATCTTTTACACACCAGAGGGCGACAAATCACGAGTTTTAACTTTGGATACACGCAATTTCATCATTATTTCAGATTTGACTTCCCCAAATACACAGGCATACAATAGATCTTGTTCTCCAACGTAAACGGTCCCTAGTAACTAGGGTACATTCGTAAATAAATTGAGCATCATGGCTAGAAGTGACTAAATGTTGCCTAATCTTTCTCATCGAGAAATGACACAATTACAGCAACACAAAAAGGAACTCCACCGGACAAAGTTCAGTGCTCACAAGGAGCCTCATTCAACACACACGGTTCCATTCCCATTCATGCAAAGCACGAAAGTGTAAAACTTGGGAACATACTTGAGAGCAAAGATCACATTCAATCTCATTCAAGGCACGGATGTGAATGCAACGGGATGAAATTACTGAAATGATGCCTGCCCTCGAACTGTGATGATGGACTACCCGACTCGCCAATAATATTGGGTTCTGGTGTATTGAAATACAGGAGCTGCTGGATTTGTGTGTTTTCTTACCCCCTCACCATAGTTTGTCAAATGTTTAAACAACTGAACTTATATTCAAGGTTTGTTTCTCTTCATATGTTTTACTGGTTTACATTTGTCTCAGCAACCTGTTGAATGATTCTTCTGCTTTCAAAACAAAATGACAACAGGATGAATGCACACACTTGAAAATACAATACATGCAATGTTATGCATCATAGTGATGCAACCTCCTTTCAGTTTCATACTGCATGTCAATTGAAATCCTTACTGAAATGCACACCTTCTCAAGATTGCGCTTGACTGGCGTGTCAGGCACTCAATTACAGCTGTATTATCAAGACAATGTGTTCGTTTTGTAAAATATAGTTCCGGTCTGGTGTGGCACCCCAGCTAACGCACAACGTTGCCACAACGTTTCGTGTTAGCAGGGACTGTCTGCGGCGCGCTGGTGTGTCCCGGACTTTAGAGTAGAGAGACAGTTCAACTGCAAGTATGAGCGGCAGAAACGGATATTGCCTTCCCTTTAAGTAGAGCGTCAGGGACAGCCTCCCTGGCTTTCGGCCATACTAGCCTGAATACGCCCGATCTCGTCCAATCTCGGAAGCTAAGCAGGCTCGGGCCTGGTCAGTACTTGGATGGGAGACCGCCTGGGAATACCAGGTGCTGTAAGCTTTTGCATCTTTTACACACCAGAGGGCGACAAATCACGAGTCTTAACTTTGGATACACGCAATTTCATCATTATTTCAGATTTGACTTCCCCAAATACACAGGCATACAATAGATCTTGTTCTCCAACGTAAACGGTCCCTAGTAACTAGGGTACATTCGTAAATAAATTGAGCATCATGGCTAGAAGTGACTAAATGTTGCCTAATCTTTCTCATCGAGAAATGACACAATTACAGCAACACAAAAAGGAACTCCACCGGACAAAGTTCAGTGCTCACAAGGAGCCTCATTCAACACACACGGTTCCATTCCCATTCATGCAAAGCACGAAAGTGTAAAACTTGGGAACATACTTGAGAGCAAAGATCACATTCAATCTCATTCAAGGCACGGATGTGAATGCAACGGGATGAAATTACTGAAATGATGCCTGCCCTCGAACTGTGATGATGGACTACCCGACTCGCCAATAATATTGGGTTCTGGTGTATTGAAATACAGGAGCTGCTGGATTTGTGTGTTTTCTTACCCCCTCACCATAGTTTGTCAAATGTTTAAACAACTGAACTTATATTCAAGGTTTGATTCTCTTCATATGTTTTACTGGTTTACATTTGTCTCAGCAACCTGTTGAATGATTCTTCTGCTTTCAAAACAAAATGACAACAGGATGAATGCACACACTTGAAAATACAATACATGCAATGTTATGCATCATAGTGATGCAACCTCCTTTCAGTTTCATACTGCATGTCAATTGAAATCCTTACTGAAATGCACACCTTCTCAAGATTGCGCTTGACTGGCGTGTCAGGCACTCAATTACAGCTGTTTTATCAAGACAATGTGTTCGTTTTGTAATATATAGTTCCGGTCTGGTGTGGCACCCCAGCTAACGCACAACGTTGCCACAATGTTGCCACAACGTGGCGTGTTAGCAGGGACTGGCTGCGGCGCGCTGGTGTGTCCCGGGCTTTAGAGTAGAGAGACAGTTCAACTGCAAGTATGAGCGGCAGAAACGGATATTGCCTTCCCTTTAAGTAGAGCGTCAGGGACAGCCTCCCTGGCTTACGGCCATACTAGCCTGAATACGCCCGATCTCGTCCGATCTCGGAAGCTAAGCAGGCTCGGGCCTGGTCAGTACTTGGATGGGAGAGCGCCTGGGAATACCAGGTGCTGTAAGCTTTTGCATCTTTTACACACCAGAGGGCGACAAATCACGATTTTTAACTTTGGATACGCGCAATTTCATCATTATTTCAGATTTGACTTCCCCAAATACACAGGCATACAATAGATCTTGTTCTCCAACGTAAACGGTCCCTAGTAACTAGGGTACATTCGTAAATAAATTGAGCATCATGGCTAGAAGTGACTAAATGTTGCCTAATCTTTCTCATCGAGAAATGACACAATTACAGCAACACAAAAAGGAACTCCACCGGACAAAGTTCAGTGCTCACAAGGAGCCTCATTCAACACACACGGTTCCATTCCCATTCATGCAAAGCACGAAAGTGTAAAACTTGGGAACATACTTGAGAGCAAAGATCACATTCAATCTCATTCAAGGCACGGATGTGAATGCAACGGGATGAAATTACTGAAATGATGCCTGCCCTCGAACTGTGATGATGGACTACCCGACTCGCCAATAATATTGGGTTCTGGTGTATTGAAATACAGGAGCTGCTGGATTTGTGTGTTTTCTTACCCCCTCACCATAGTTTGTCAAATGTTTAAACAACTGAACTTATATTCAAGGTTTGTTTCTCTTCATATGTTTTACTGGTTTACATTTGTCTCAGCAACCTGTTGAATGATTCTTCTGCTTTCAAAACAAAATGACAACAGGATGAATGCACACACTTGAAAATACAATACATGCAATGTTATGCATCATAGTGATGCAACCTCCTTTCAGTTTCATACTGCATGTCAATTGAAATCCTTACTGAAATGCACACCTTCTCAAGATTGCGCTTGACTGCCGTGTCAGGCACTCAATTACAGCTGTTTTATCAAGACAATGTGTTCGTTTTGTAATATATAGTTCCGGTCTGGTGTGGCACCCCAGCTAACGCACAACGTTGCCACAATGTTGCCACAACGTGGCGTGTTAGCAGGGACTGGCTGCGGCGCGCTGGTGTATCCCGGGCTTTAGAGTAGAGAGACAGTTCAACTGTAAGTATGAACGGCAGAAACGGATATTGCCTTCCCTTTAAGTAGAGCGTCAGGGACAGCCTCCCTGGCTTACGGCCATACTAGCCTGAATACGCCCGATCTCATCCGATCTCGGAAGCCAAGCGGGCTCGGGCCTGGTCAGTACTTGGATGGGAGACCGCCTGGGAATACCAGGTGCTGTAAGCTTTTGCACCTTTTACACACCAGAGGGCGACAAATCACGAGTTTTAACTTTGGATACACACAATTTCATCATTATTTCAGATTTTACTTCCCCAAATACACAGGCATACAATAGATCTTGTTCTCCAACGTAAACGGTCCCTAGTAACTAGGGTACATTCGTAAATAAATTGAGCATCATGGCTAGAAGTGACTAAATGTTGCCTAATCTTTCTCATCGAGAAATGACACAATTACAGCAACACAAAAAGGAACTCCACCGGACAAAGTTCAGTGCTCACAAGGAGCCTCATTCAACACACACGGTTCCATTCCCATTCATGCAAAGCACGAAAGTGTAAAACTTGGGAACATACTTGAGAGCAAAGATCACATTCAATCTCATTCAAGGCACGGATGTGAATGCAACGGGATGAAATTACTGAAATGATGCCTGCCCTCGAACTGTGATGATGGACTACCCGACTCGCCAATAATATTGGGTTCTGGTGTATTGAAATACAGGAGCTGCTGGATTTGTGTGTTTTCTTACCCCCTCACCATAGTTTGTCAAATGTTTAAACAACTGAACTTATATTCAAGGTTTGTTTCTCTTCATATGTTTTACTGGTTTACATTTGTCTCAGCAACCTCAGCAAAAATGATTCTTCTGCTTTCAAAACAAAATGACAACAGGATGAATGCACACACTTGAAAATACAATACATGCAATGTTATGCATCATAGTGATGCAACCTCCTTTCAGTTTCATACTGCATGTCAATTGAAATCCTTACTGAAATGCACACCTTCTCAAGATTGCGCTTGACTGGCGTGTCAGGCACTCAATTACAGCTGTATTAACAAGACAATGTGTTCGTTTTGTAAAATATAGTTCCGGTCTGGTGTGGCACCCCAGCTAACGCACAACGTTGCCACAACGTTTCGTGTTAGCAGGGACTGTCTGCGGCGCGCTGGTGTGTCCCGGACTTTAGAGTAGAGAGACAGTTCAACTGCAAGTATGAGCGGCAGAAACGGATATTGCCTTCCCTTTAAGTAGAGCGTCAGGGACAGCCTCCCTGGCTTACGGCCATACTAGCCTGAAAACGCCCGATCTCGTCCGATCTCGGAAGCTAAGCAGGCTCGGGCCTGGTCAGTACTTGGATGGGAGACTGCCTGGGAATACCATGTGCTGTAAGCTTTTGCATCTTTTACACACCAGAGGGCGACAAATCACGAGTTTTAACTTTGGATACACGCAATTTCATCATTATTTCAGATTTGACTTCCCCAAATACACAGGCATACAATAGATCTTGTTCTCCAACGTAATCGGTCCCTAGTAACTAGGGTACATTCGTAAATAAATTGAGCATCATGGCTAGAAGTGACTAAATGTTGCCTAATCTTTCTCATCGAGAAATGACACAATTACAGCAACACAAAAAGGAACTCCACCGGACAAAGTTCAGTGCTCACAAGGAGCCTCATTCAACACACACGGTTCCATTCCCATTCATGCAAAGCACGAAAGTGTAAAACTTGGGAACATACTTGAGAGCAAAGATCACATTCAATCTCATTCAAGGCACGGATGTGAATGCAACGGGATGAAATTACTGAAATGATGCCTGCCCTCGAACTGTGAAGATGGACTACCCGACTCGCCAATAATATTGGGTTCTGGTGTATTGAAATACAGGAGCTGCTGGATTTGTGTGTTTTCTTACCCCCTCACCATAGTTTGTCAAATGTTTAAACAACTGAACTTATATTCAAGGTTTGTTTCTCTTCATATGTTTTACTGGTTTACATTTGTCTCAGCAACCTCAGCAAAAATGATTCTTCTGCTTTCAAAACAAAATGACAACAGGATGAATGCACACACTTGAAAATACAATACATGCAATGTTATGCATCATAGTGATGCAACCTCCTTTCAGTTTCATACTGCATGTCAATTGAAATCCTTATTGAAATGCACACCTTCTCAAGATTGCGCTTGACTGGCGTGTCAGGCAGTCAATTACAGCTGTATTATCAAGACAATGTGTTCGTTTTGTAAAATATAGTTCCGGTCTGGTGTGGCACCCCAGCTAACGCACAACGTTGCCACAACGTTTCGTGTTAGCAGGGACTGTCTGCGGCGCGCTGGTGTGTCCCGGACTTTAGAGTAGAGAGACAGTTCAACTGCAAGTATGAGCGGCAGAAACGGATATTGCCTTCCCTTTAAGTAGAGCGTCAGGGACAGCCTCCCTGGCTTACGGCCATACTAGCCTGAAAACGCCCGATCTCGTCCGATCTCGGAAGCTAAGCAGGCTCGGGCCTGGTCAGTACTTGGATGGGAGACTGCCTGGGAATACCAGGTGCTGTAAGCTTTTGCATCTTTTACACACCAGAGGGCGACAAATCACGAGTTTTAACTTTGGATACACGCAATTTCATCATTATTTCAGATTTGACTTCCCCAAATACACAGGCATACAATAGATCTTGTTCTCCAACGTAATCGGTCCCTAGTAACTAGGGTACATTCGTAAATAAATTGAGCATCATGGCTAGAAGTGACTAAATGTTGCCTAATCTTTCTCATCGAGAAATGACACAATTACAGCAACACAAAAAGGAACTCCACCGGACAAAGTTCAGTGCTCACAAGGAGCCTCATTCAACACACACGGTTCCATTCCCATTCATGCAAAGCACGAAAGTGTAAAACTTGGGAACATACTTGAGAGCAAAGATCACATTCAATCTCATTCAAGGCACGGATGTGAATGCAACGGGATGAAATTACTGAAATGATGCCTGCCCTCGAACTGTGAAGATGGACTACCCGACTCGCCAATAATATTGGGTTCTGGTGTATTGAAATACAGGAGCTGCTGGATTTGTGTGTTTTCTTACCCCCTCACCATAGTTTGTCAAATGTTTAAACAACTGAACTTATATTCAAGGTTTGTTTCTCTTCATATGTTTTACTGGTTTACATTTGTCTCAGCAACCTGTTGAATGATTCTTCTGCTTTCAAAACAAAATGACAACAGGATGAATGCACACACTTGAAAATAAAATACATGCAATGTTATGCATCATAGTGATGCAACCTCCTTTCAGTTTCATACTGCATGTCAATTGAAATCCTTACTGAAATGCACACCTTCTCAAGATTGCGCTTGACTGGCGTGTCAGGCACTCAATTACAGCTGTTTTATCAAGACAATGTGTTCGTTTTGTAATATATAGTTCCGGTCTGGTGTGGCACCCCAGCTAACGCACAACGTTGCCACAACGTTTCGTGTTAGCAGGGACTGTCTGCGGCGCGCTGGTGTGTCCCGGACTTTAGAGTAGAGAGACAGTTCAACTGCAAGTATGAGCGGCAGAAACGGATATTGCCTTCCCTTTAAGTAGAGCGTCAGGGACAGCCTCCCTGGCTTACGGCCATACTAGCCTGAATACGCCCGATCTCGTCCGATCTCGGAAACTAAGCAGGCTCGGGCCTGGTCAGTACTTGGATGGGAGACCGCCTGGGAATACCAGGTGCTGTAAGCTTTTGCATCTTTTACACACCAGAGGGCGACAAATCACGAGTTTTAACTTTGGATACACGCAATTTCATCATTATTTCAGATTTGACTTCCCCAAATACACAGGCATACAATAGATCTTGTTCTCCAACGTAAACGGTCCCTAGTAACTAGGGTACATTCGTAAATAAATTGAGCATCATGGCTAGAAGTGACTAAATGTTGCCTAATCTTTCTCATCGAGAAATGACACAATTACAGCAACACAAAAAGGAACTCCACCGGACAAAGTTCAGTGCTCACAAGGAGCCTCATTCAACACACACGGTTCCATTCCCATTCATGCAAAGCACGAAAGTGTAAAACTTGGGAACATACTTGAGAGCAAAGATCACATTCAATCTCATTCAAGGCACGGATGTGAATGCAACGGGATGAAATTACTGAAATGATGCCTGCCCTCGAACTGTGATGATGGACTACCCGACTCGCCAATAATATTGGGTTCTGGTGTATTGAAATACAGGAGCTGCTGGATTTGTGTGTTTTCTTACCCCCTCACCATAGTTTGTCAAATGTTTAAACAACTGAACTTATATTCAAGGTTTGTTTCTCTTCATATGTTTTACTGGTTTACATTTGTCTCAGCAACCTGTTGAATGATTCTTCTGCTTTCAAAACAAAATGACAACAGGATGAATGCACACACTTGAAAATACAATACATGCAATGTTATGCATCATAGTGATGCAACCTCCTTTCAGTTTCATACTGCATGTCAATTGAAATCCTTACTGAAATGCACACCTTCTCAAGATTGCGCTTGACTGGCGTGTCAGGCACTCAATTACAGCTGTTTTATCAAGACAATGTGTTCGTTTTGTAATATATAGTTCCGGTCTGGTGTGGCACCCCAGCTAACGCACAACGTTGCCACAACGTTTCGTGTTAGCAGGGACTGTCTGCGGCGTGCTGGTGTGTCCCGGACTTTAGAGTAGAGAGACAGTTCAACTGCAAGTATGAGCGGCAGAAACGGATATTGCCTTCCCTTTAAGTAGAGCGTCAGGGACAGCCTCCCTGGCTTACGGCCATACTAG
>NC_089857.1:8324283-8326783 GCF_036373705.1 Amia ocellicauda | reverse complement strand
CATCGAGAAATGACACAATTACAGCAACACAAAAAGGAACTCCACCGGACAAAGTTCAGTGCTCACAAGGAGCCTCATTCAACACACACGGTTCCATTCCCATTCATGCAAAGCACGAAAGTGTAAAACTTGGGAACATACTTGAGAGCAAAGATCACATTCAATCTCATTCAAGGCACGGATGTGAATGCAACGGGATGAAATTACTGAAATGATGCCTGCCCTCGAACTGTGATGATGGACTACCCGACTCGCCAATAATATTGGGTTCTGGTGTATTGAAATACAGGAGCTGCTGGATTTGTGTGTTTTCTTACCCCCTCACCATAGTTTGTCAAATGTTTAAACAACTGAACTTATATTCAAGGTTTGTTTCTCTTCATATGTTTTACTGGTTTACATTTGTCTCAGCAACCTGTTGAATGATTCTTCTGCTTTCAAAACAAAATGACAACAGGATGAATGCACACACTTGAAAATACAATACATGCAATGTTATGCATCATAGTGATGCAACCTCCTTTCAGTTTCATACTGCATGTCAATTGAAATCCTTACTGAAATGCACACCTTCTCAAGATTGCGCTTGACTGCCGTGTCAGGCACTCAATTACAGCTGTATTATCAAGACAATGTGTTCGTTTTGTAAAATATAGTTCCGGTCTGGTGTGGCACCCCAGCTAACGCACAACGTTGCCACAACGTTTCGTGTTAGCAGGGACTGTCTGCAGCGTGCTGGTGTGTCCCGGACTTTAGAGTAGAGAGACAGTTCAACTGCAAGTATGAGTGGCAGAAACGGATATTGCCTTCCCTTTAAGTAGAGGGTCAGGGACAGCCTCCCTGGCTTACGGCCATACTAGTCTGAATACGCCCGATCTCGTCCGATCTCGGAAGCTAAGCAGGTTCGGGCCTGGTTAGTACTTGGATGGGAGACCGCCTGGGAATACCAGGTGCTGTAAGCTTTTGCATCTTTTACACACCAGAGGGCGACAAATCACGAGTTTTAACTTTGGATACACGCAATTTCATCATTATTTCAGATTTGACTTCCCCAAATTCACAGGCATACAATAGATCTTGTTCTCCAACGTAAACGGTCCCTAGTAACTAGGGTACATTCGTAAATAAATTGAGCATCATGGCTAGAAGTGACTAAATGTTGCCTAATCTTTCTCATCGAGAAATGACACAATTACAGCAACACAAAAAGGAACTCCACCGGGAAATGTTCAGTGTTCACAAGGAGCCTCATTCAACACACACGGTTCCATTCCCATTCATGCAAAGCACGAAAGTGTAAAACTTGGGAACATACTTGAGAGCAAAGATCACATTCAATCTCATTCAAGGCACGGATGTGAATGCAACGGGATGAAATTACTGAAATGATGCCTGCCCTCGAACTGTGATGATGGACTACCCGACTCGCCAATAATATTGGGTTCTGGTGTATTGAAATACAGGAGCTGCTGGATTTGTGTGTTTTCTTACCCCCTCACCATAGTTTGTCAAATGTTTAAACAACTGAACTTATATTCAAGGTTTGTTTCTCTTCATATGTTTTACTGGTTTACATTTGTCTCAGCAACCTGTTGAATGATTCTTCTGCTTTCAAAACAAAATAACAACAGGATGAATGCACACACTTGAAAATATAATACATGCAATGTTATGCATCATAGTGATGCAACCTCCTTTCAGTTTCATACTGCATGTCAATTGAAATCCTTACTGAAATGCACACCTTCTCAAGATTGCACTTGACTGGCGTGTCAGGCACTCAATTACAGCTGTTTTATCAAGACAATGTGTTCGTTTTGTAAAATATAGTTCCGGTCTGGTGTGGCACCCAAGCTAACGCACAACGTTGCCACAACGTTGCCACAACGTTTCGTGTTAGCAGGGACTGTCTGCGGCGCGCTGGTGTGTCCCGGACTTTAGAGTAGAGAGACAGTTCATTTGCAAGTATCAGCGGCAGAAACGGATATTGCCTTCCCTTTAAGTAGAGCGTCAGGGACAGCCTCCCTGGCTTACGGCCATACTAGCCTGAATACGCCCGATCTCGGAAGCTAAGCAGGCTCGGGCCTGGTCAGTACTTGGATGGGAGACCGCCTGGGATTACCAGGTGCTGTAAGCTTTTGCATCTTTTACACACCAGAGGGCGACAAATCACGAGTTTTAACTTTGGATACACGCAATTTCATCATTATTTCAGATTTGACTTCCCCAAATACACAGGCATACAATAGATCTTGTTCTCCAACGTAAACGGTCCCTAGTAACTAGGGTACATTCGTAAATAAATTGAGCATCATGGCTAGAAGTGACTAAATGTTGCCTAATCTTTCTCATCGAGAAATGACACAATTACAGCAACACAAAAAGGAACTCCACCGGACAAAGTTCAGTGCTCACAAGGAGCCTCATTCAACACACACGGTTCCATTCCCATTCATGCAAAGCACGAAAGTGTAAAACTTGGGAACATACTTGAGAGCAA
>NC_089857.1:8279283-8319283 GCF_036373705.1 Amia ocellicauda | reverse complement strand
AACAAAATGACAACAGGATGAATGCACACACTTGAAAATATAATACATGCAATGTTATGCATCATAGTGATGCAACCTCCTTTCAGTTTCATACTGCATGTCAATTGAAATCCTTACTGAAATGCACACCTTCTCAAGATTGCGCTTGACTGGCGTGTCAGGCACTCAATTACAGCTGTTTTATCAAGACAATGTGTTCGTTTTGTAAAATATAGTTCCGGTCTGGTGTGGCACCCCAGCTAACGCACAACGTTGCCACAACGTTGCCACAACGTTTCGTGTTAGCAGGGACTGTCTGCGGCGCGCTGGTGTGTCCCGGACTTTAGAGTAGAGAGACAGTTCATTTGCAAGTATCAGCGGCAGAAACGGATATTGCCTTCCCTTTAAGTAGAGCGTCAGGGACAGCCTCCCTGGCTTACGGCCATACTAGCCTGAATACGCCCGATCTCGTCCGATCTCGGAAGCTAAGCAGGCTCGGGCCTGGTCAGTACTTGGATGGTAGACGGCCTGGGAATACCAGGTGCTGTAAGCTTTTGCATCTTTTACACACCAGAGGGCGACAAATCACGAGTTTTAACTTTGGATACACGCAATTTCATCATTATTTCAGATTTGACTTCCCCAAATACACAGGCATACAATAGATCTTGTTCTCCAACGTAAACGGTCCCTAGTAACTAGGGTACATTCGTAAATAAATTGAGCATCATGGCTAGAAGTGACTAAATGTTGCCTAATCTTTCTCATCGAGAAATGACACAATTACAGCAACACAAAAAGGAACTCCACCGGACAAAGTTCAGTGCTCACAAGGAGCCTCATTCAACACACACGGTTCCATTCCCATTCATGCAAAGCACGAAAGTGTAAAACTTGGGAACATACTTGAGAGCAAAGATCACATTCAATCTCATTCAAGGCACGGATGTGAATGCAACGGGATGAAATTACTGAAATGATGCCTGCCCTCGAACTGTGATGATGGACTACCCGACTCGCCAATAATATTGGGTTCTGGTGTATTGAAATACAGGAGCTGCTGGATTTGTGTGTTTTCTTACCCCCTCACCATAGTTTGTCAAATGTTTAAACAACTGAACTTATATTCAAGGTTTGATTCTCTTCATATGTTTTACTGGTTTACATTTGTCTCAGCAACCTGTTGAATGATTCTTCTGCTTTCAAAACAAAATGACAACAGGATGAATGCACACACTTGAAAATACAATACATGCAATGTTATGCATCATAGTGATGCAACCTCCTTTCAGTTTCATACTGCATGTCAATTGAAATCCTTACTGAAATGCACACCTTCTCAAGATTGCGCTTGACTGGCGTGTCAGGCACTCAATTACAGCTGTTTTATCAAGACAATGTGTTCGTTTTGTAATATATAGTTCCGGTCTGGTGTGGCACCCCAGCTAACGCACAACGTTGCCACAATGTTGCCACTACGTGGCGTGTTAGCAGGGACTGTCTGCGGCGCGCTGGTGTGTCCCAGGCTTTAGAGAAGAGAGACAGTTCAACTGTAAGTATGAACGGCAGAAACGGATATTGCCTTCCCTTTAAGTAGAGCGTCAGGGACAGCCTTCCTGGCTTACGGCCCTACTAGCCTGAATACGCCCGATCTCGTCCGATCTCGGAAGCTAAGCAGGCTCGTTCCTGGTCAGTACTTGCATGGGAGACCGCCTGGGAATACCAGGTGCTGTAAGCTTTTGCATCTTTTACACACCAGAGGGCGACAAATCACGAGTTTTAACTTTGGATACACGCAATTTCATCATTATTTCAGATTTGACTTCCCCAAATACACAGGCATACAATAGATCTTGTTCTCCAACGTAAACGGTCCCTAGTAACTAGGGTACATTCGTAAATAAATTGAGCATCATGGCTAGAAGTGACTAAATGTTGCCTAATCTTTCTCATCGAGAAATGACACAATTACAGCAACACAAAAAGGAACTCCACCGGACAAAGTTCAGTGCTCACAAGGAGCCTCATTCAACACACACGGTTCCATTCCCATTCATGCAAAGCACGAAAGTGTAAAACTTGGGAACATACTTGAGAGCAAAGATCACATTCAATCTCATTCAAGGCACGGATGTGAATGCAACGGGATGAAATTACTGAAATGATGCCTGCCCTCGAACTGTGATGATGGACTACCCGACTCGCCAATAATATTGGGTTCTGGTGTATTGAAATACAGGAGCTGCTGGATTTGTGTGTTTTCTTACCCCCTCACCATAGTTTGTCAAATGTTTAAACAACTGAACTTATATTCAAGGTTTGTTTCTCTTCATATGTTTTACTGGTTTACATTTGTCTCAGCAACCTGTTGAATGATTCTTCTGCTTTCAAAGCAAAATGACAACAGGATGAATGCACACACTTGAAAATACAATACATGCAATGTTATGCATCATAGTGATGCAACCTCCTTTCAGTTTCATACTGCATGTCAATTGAAATCCTTACTGAAATGCACACCTTCTCAAGATTGCGCTTGACTGGCGTGTCAGGCACTCAATTACAGCTGTTTTATCAAGAGAATGTGTTCGTTTTGTAATATATAGTTCCGGTCTGGTGTGGCACCCCAGCTAACGCACAACGTTGCCACAACGTTTCGTGTTAGCAGGGACTGTCTGCGGCGCGCTGGTGTGTCCCGGACTTTAGAGTAGAGAGACAGTTCAACTGCAAGTATGAGCGGCAGAAACGGATATTGCCTTCCCTTTAAGTAGAGCATCAGGGACAGCCTCTCCGGCTTACGGCCATACTAGCCTGAATACGCCCGATCTCGTCCGATCTCGGAAGCTAAGCAGGCTCCGGCCTGGTCAGTACTTGGATGGGAGACCGCCTGGGAATACCAGGTGCTGTAAGCTTTTGCATCTTTTACACACCAGAGGGCGACAAATCACGAGTTTTAACTTTGGATACACGCAATTTCATCATTATTTCAGATTTGACTTCCCCAAATACACAGGCATACAATAGATCTTGTTCTCCAACGTAAACGGTCCCTAGTAACTAGGGTACATTCGTAAATAAATTGAGCATCATGGCTTGAAGTGACTAAATGTTGCCTAATCTTTCTCATCGAGAAATGACACAATTACAGCAACACAAAAAGGAACTCCACCGGACAAAGTTCAGTGCTCACAAGGAGCCTCATTCAACACACACGGTTCCATTCCCATTCATGCAAAGCACGAAAGTGTAAAACTTGGGAACATACTTGAGAGCAAAGATCACATTCAATCTCATTCAAGGCACGGATGTGAATGCAACGGGATGAAATTACTGAAATGATGCCTGCCCTCGAACTGTGATGATGGACTACCCGACTCGCCAATAATATTGGGTTCTGGTGTATTGAAATACAGGAGCTGCTGGATTTGTGTGTTTTCTTACCCCCTCACCATAGTTTGTCAAATGTTTAAACAACTGAACTTATATTCAAGGTTTGTTTCTCTTCATATGTTTTACTGGTTTACATTTGTCTCAGCAACCTGTTGAATGATTCTTCTGCTTTCAAAACAAAATGACAACAGGATGAATGCACACACTTGAAAATACAATACATGCAATGTTATGCATCATAGTGATGCAACCTCCTTTCAGTTTCATACTGCATGTCAATTGAAATCCTTACTGAGATGCACACCTTCTCAAGATTGCGCTTGACAGGCGTGTCAGGCACTCAATTACAGCTGTTTTATCAAGACAATGTGTTCGTTTTGTAAAATATAGTTCCGGTCTGGAGTGGCACCCCAGCTAACGCACAACGTTGCCACAACGTTTCGTGTTAGCAGGGACTGTCTGCGGCGCGCTGGTGTGTCCCGGACTTTAGAGTAGAGAGACAGTTCAACTGCAAGTATGAGCGGCAGAAACGGATATTGCCTTCCCTTTATGTAGAGCATCAGGGACAGCCTGCCCGGCTTACGGCCATACTAGCCTGAATACGCCCGATCTCGTCCGATCTCGGAAGCTAAGCAGGCTCCGGCCTGGTCAGTACTTGGATGGGAGACTGCCTGGGAATACCAGGTGCTGTAAGCTTTTCCATCTTTTACACACCAGAGGGCGACAAATCACGAGTTTTAACTTTGGATACACGCAATTTCATCATTATTTCAGATTTGACTTCCCCAAATACACAGGCATACAATAGATCTTGTTCTCCAACGTAAACGGTCCCTAGTAACTAGGGTACATTCGTAAATAAATTGAGCATCATGGCTAGAAGTGACTAAATGTTGCCTAATCTTTCTCATCGAGAAATGACACAATTACAGCAACACAAAAAGGAACTCCACCGGACAAAGTTCAGTGCTCACAAGGAGCCTCATTCAACACACACGGTTCCATTCCCATTCATGCAAAGCACGAAAGTGTAAAACTTGGGAACATACTTGAGAGCAAAGATCACATTCAATCTCATTCAAGGCACGGATGTGAATGCAACGGGATGAAATTACTGAAATGATGCCTGCCCTCGAACTGTGATGATGGACTACCCGACTCGCCAATAATATTGGGTTCTGGTGTATTGAAATACAGGAGCTGCTGGATTTGTGTGTTTTCTTACCCCCTCACCATAGTTTGTCAAATGTTTAAACAACTGAACTTATATTCAAGGTTTGTTTCTCTTCATATGTTTTACTGGTTTACATTTGTCTCAGCAACCTGTTGAATGATTCTTCTGCTTTCAAAACAAAATGACAACAGGATGAATGCACACACTTGAAAATACAATACATGCAATGTTTTGCATCATAGTGAAGCAACCTCCTTTCAGTTTCATACTGCATGTCAATTGAAATCCTTACTAAAATGCACACCTTCTCAAGATTGCGCTTTACTGGCGTGTCAGGAACTCAATTACAGCTGTATTATCAAGACAATGTGTTCGTTTTGTAAAATATAGTTCCGGTCTGGTGTGGCACCCCAGCTAACGCACAACGTTGCCACAACGTTTCGTGTTAGCAGGGACTGTCTGCGGCGCGCTGGTGTGTCCCGGACTTTAGAGTAGAGAGACAGTTCAACAGCAAGTATGAGCGACAGAAACGGATATTGCCTTCCCTTTAAGTAGAGCGTCAGGGACAGCTTCCCTGGCTTACGGCCATACTAGCCTGAATACGCCCGATCTCGTCCGAACTTGGAAGCTAAGCAGGCTCGGGCCTGGTCAGTACTTGGATGGGAGACCGCCTGGGAATACCAGGTGCTGTAAGTTTTTGCATCTTTTACACACCAGAGGGCAACAAATCACGAGTTTTAACTTTGGATACACGCAATTTCATCATTATTTCAGATTTGACTTCCCCAAATACACAGGCATACAATAGATCTTGTTCTCCAACGTAAACGGTCCCTAGTAACTAGGGTACATTCGTAAATAAATTGAGCATCATGGCTAGAAGTGACTAAATGTTGCCTAATCTTTCTCATCGAGAAATGACACAATTACAGCAACACAGAAAGGAACTCCACCGGACAAAGTTCAGTGCTCACAAGGAGCCTCATTCAACACACACGGTTCCATTCCCATTCATGCAAAGCACGAAAGTGTAAAACTTGGGAACATACTTGAGAGCAAAGATCACATTCAATCTCATTCAAGGCACGGATGTGAATGCAACGGGATGAAATTACTGAAATGATGCCTGCCCTCGAACTGTGATGATGGACTACCCGACTCGCCAATAATATTGGGTTCTGGTGTATTGAAATACAGGAGCTGCTGGATTTGTGTGTTTTCTTACCCCCTCACCATAGTTTGTCAAATGTTTATACAACTGAACTTATATTCAAGGTTTGTTTCTCTTCATATGTTTTACTGGTTTACATTTGTCTCATCAACCTGTTGAATGATTCTTCTGCTTTCAAAACAAAATGACAACAGGATGAATGCACACACTTGAAAATACAATACATGCAATGTTATGCATCATAGTGATGCAACCTCCTTTCAGTTTCATACTGCATGTCAATTGAAATCCTTACTGAAATGCACACCTTCTCAAGATTGCGCTTGACTGGCGTGTCAGGCACTCAATTACAGCTGTTTTATCAAGACAATGTGTTCATTTTGTAAAATATAGTTCCGGTCTGGTGTGGCACCCCAGCTAACGCACAACGTTGCCACAACTTTTCGTGTTAGCAGGGACTGTCTGCGGCGCGCTGGTGTGTCCCGGACTTTAGAGTAGAGAGACAGTTCAACTGCAAGTATGAGCGGCAGAAACGGATATTGCCTTCCCTTTAAGTAGAGCGTCAGGGACAGCTTCCCCTGCTTACGGCCATACTAGCCTGAATACGCCCGATCTCGTCCGATCTTGGAAGCTAAACAGGCTCCGGCCTGGTCAGTACTTGGATGGGAGACCGCATGGGAATACCAGGTGCTGTAAGCTTTTGCATCTTTTACACACCAGAGGGCGACAAATCACGAGTTTTAACTTTGGATACACGCAATTTCATCATTATTTCAGATTTGACTTCCCCAAATACACAGGCATACAATAGATCTTGTTCTCCAACGTAAACGGTCCCTAGTAACTAGGGTACATTCGTAAATAAATTGAGCATCATGGCTAGAAGTGACTAAATGTTGCCTAATCTTTCTCATCGAGAAATGACACAATTACAGCAACACAAAAAGGAACTCCACCGGACAAAGTTCAGTGTTCACAAGGAGCCTCATTCAACACACACGGTTCCATTCCCATTCATGCAAAGCACGAAAGTGTAAAACTTGGGAACATACTTGAGAGCAAAGATCACATTCAATCTCATTCAAGGCACGGATGTGAATGCAACGGGATGAAATTACTGAAATGATGCCTGCCCTCGAACTGTGATGATGGACTACCCGACTCGCCAATAATATTGGGTTCTGGTGTATTGAAATACAGGAGCTGCTGGATTTGTGTGTTTTCTTACCCCCTCACCATAGTTTGTCAAATGTTTAAACAACTGAACTTATATTCAAGGTTTGTTTCTCTTCATATGTTTTACTGGTTTACATTTGTCTCAGCAACCTGTTGAATGATTCTTCTGCTTTCAAAACAAAATGACAACAGGATGAATGCACACACTTGAAAATACAATACATGCAATGTTATGCATCATAGTGATGCAACCTCCTTTCAGTTTCATACTGCATGTCAATTGAAATCCTTACTGAAATGCGCACCTTCTCAAGATTGCGCTTGACTGGCGTGTCAGGCACTCAATTACAGCTGTTTTATCAAGACAATGTGTTCGTTTTGTAAAATATAGTTCCGGTCTGGTGTGGCACCCCAGCTAACGCACAACGTTGCCACAACGTTTCGTGTTAGCAGGGACTGTCTGCGGCGCGCTGGTGTGTCCCGGACTTTAGAGTAGAGAGACAGTTCAACTGCAAGTATGAGCGGCAGAAACGGATATTGCCTTCCCTTTAAGTAGAGCGTCAGGGACAGCCTCCCTGGCTTACGGCCGTACTAGCCTGAATACGCCTGATTTCGTCCGATCTCGGAAGCTAAGCAGGCTCGGGCCTGGTCAGTACTTGGATGGGAGACCGCCTGGGAATACCAGGTGCTGTAAGCTTTTGCATCTTTTACACACCAGAGGGCGACAAATCACGAGTTTTAACTTTGGATACACGCAATTTCATCATTATTTCAGATTTGACTTCCCCAAATACACAGGCATACAATAGATCTTGTTCTCCAACGTAAACGGTCCCTAGTAACTAGGGTACATTCGTAAATAAATTGAGCATCATGGCTAGAAGTGACTAAATGTTGCCTAATCTTTCTCATCGAGAAATGACACAATTACAGCAACACAAAAAGGAACTCCACCGGACAAAGTTCAGTGCTCACAAGGAGCCTCATTCAACACACACGGTTCCATTCCCATTCATGCAAAGCACGAAAGTGTAAAACTTGGGAACATACTTGAGAGCAAAGATCACATTCAATCTCATTCAAGGCACGGATGTGAATGCAACGGGATGAAATTACTGAAATGATGCCTGCCCTCGAACTGTGATGATGGACTACCCGACTCGCCAATAATATTGGGTTCTGGTGTATTGAAATACAGGAGCTGCTGGATTTGTGTGTTTTCTTACCCCCTCACCATAGTTTGTCAAATGTTTAAACAACTGAACTTATATTCAAGGTTTGTTTCTCTTCATATGTTTTACTGGTTTACATTTGTCTCAGCAACCTGTTGAATGATTCTTCTGCTTTCAAAACAAAATGACAACAGGATGAATGCACACACTTGAAAATACAATACATGCAATGTTATGCATCATAGTGATGCAACCTCCTTTCAGTTTCATACTGCATGTCAATTGAAATCCTTACTGAAATGCACACCTTCTCAAGATTGCGCTTGACGGGCGTGTCAGGCACTCAATTACAGCTGTTTTATCAAGACAATGTGTTCGTTTTGTAATATATAGTTCCGGTCTGGTGTGGCACCCCAGCTAACGCACAACGTTGCCACAATGTTGCCACAACGTGGCGTGTTAGCAGGGACTGTCTGCGGCGCGCTGGTGTGTCCCGGGCTTTAGAGTAGAGAGACAGTTCAACTGTAAGTATGAACGGCAGAAACGGATATTGCCTTCCCTTTAAGTAGAGCGTCAGGGACAGCCTCACTGGCTTACGGCCATACTAGCCTGAATACGCCCGATCTCGTCCGATCTCGGAAGCTAAGCAGGCTCGGGCCTGGTCAGTACTTGGATGGGAGACCGCCTGGGAATACCTGGTGCTGTAAGCTTCTGCATCTTTTACACACCAGAGGGCGACAAATCACGAGTTTTAACTTTGGATACACGCAATTTCATCATTATTTCAGATTTGACTTCCCCAAATACACAGGCATACAATAGATCTTGTTCTCCAACGTAAACGGTCCCTAGTAACTAGGGTACATTCGTAAATAAATTGAGCATCATGGCTAGAAGTGACTAAATGTTGCCTAATCTTTCTCATCGAGAAATGACACAATTACAGCAACACAAAAAGGAACTCCACTGGACAAAGTTCAGTGCTCACAAGGAGCCTCATTCAACACACACGGTTCCATTCCCATTCATGCAAAGCACGAAAGTGTAAAACTTGGGAACATACTTGAGAGCAAAGATCACATTCAATCTCATTCAAGGCACGGATGTGAATGCAACGGGATGAAATTACTGAAATGATGCCTGCCCTCGAACTGTGATGATGGACTACCCGACTCGCCAATAATATTGGGTTCTGGTGTATTGAAATACAGGAGCTGCTGGATTTGTGTGTTTTCTTACCCCCTCACCATAGTTTGTCAAATGTTTATACAACTGAACTTATATTCAAGGTTTGTTTCTCTTCATATGTTTTACTGGTTTACATTTGTCTCAGCAACCTGTTGAATGATTCTTCTGCTTTCAAAACAAAATGACAACAGGATGAATGCACACACTTGAAAATACAATACATGCAATGTTATGCATCATAGTGATGCAACCTCCTTTCAGTTTCATACTGCATGTCAATTGAAATCCTTACTGAAATGCACACCTTCTCAAGATTGCGCTTGACTGGCGTGTCAGGCACTCAATTACAGCTGTATTATCAAGACAATGTGTTCGTTTTGTAAAATATAGTTCCGGTCTGGTGTGGCACCCCAGTTAACGCACAACGTTGCCACAACGTTTCGTGTTAGCAGGGACTGTCTGCGGCGCGCTGGTGTGTCCCGGACTTTAGAGTAGAGAGACAGTTCAACTGCAAGTATGAGCGGCAGAAACGGATATTGCCTTCCCTTTAAGTAGAGCATCAGGGACAGCCTCCCCGGCTTACGGCCATACTAGCCTGAATACGCCCGATCTCGTCCGATCTCGGAAGCTAAGCAGGCTCCGGCCTGGTCAGTACTTGGATGGGAGACCGCCTGGGAATACCAGGTGCTGTAAGCTTTTGCATCTTTTACACACCAGAGGGCGACAAATCACGAGTTTTAACTTTGGATACACGCAATTTCATCATTATTTCAGATTTGACTTCCCCAAATACACAGGCATACAATAGATCTTGTTCTCCAATGTAAACGGTCCCTAGTAACTAGGGTACATTCGTAAATAAATTGAGCATCATGGCTAGAAGTGACTAAATGTTGCCTAATCTTTCTCATCGAGAAATGACACAATTACAGCAACACAAAAAGGAACTCCACCGGACAAAGTTCAGTGCTCACAAGGAGCCTCATTCAACACACACGGTTCCATTCCCATTCATGCAAAGCACGAAAGTGTAAAACTTGGGAACATACTTGAGAGCAAAGATCACATTCAATCTCATTCAAGGCACGGATGTGAATGCAACGGGATGAAATTACTGAAATGATGCCTGCCCTCGAACTGTGATGATGGACTACCCGACTCGCCAATAATATTGGGTTCTGGTGTATTGAAATACAGGAGCTGCTGGATTTGTGTGTTTTCTTACCCCCTCACCATAGTTTGTCAAATGTTTAAACAACTGAACTTATATTCAAGGTTTGTTTCTCTTCATATGTTTTACTGGTTTACATTTGTCTCAGCAACCTGTTGAATGATTCTTCTGCTTTCAAAACAAAATGACAACAGGATGAATGCACACACTTGAAAATACAATACATGCAATGTTATGCATCATAGTGATGCAACCTCCTTTCAGTTTCATACTGCATGTCAATTGAAATCCTTACTGAAATGCACACCTTCTCAAGATTGCGCTTGACTGGCGTGTCAGGCACTCAATTACAGCTGTTTTATCAAGACAATGTGTTCGTTTTGTAAAATATAGTTCCGGTCTGGTGTGGCACCCCAGCTAACGCACAACGTTGCCACAACGTTGCCACAACGTGGCGTGTTAGCAGGGACTGTCTGCGGCGCACTGGTGTGTCCCGGGCTTTAGAGTAGAGAGACAGTTCAACTGTAAGTATGAACGGCAGAAAAGGATATTGCCTTCCCTTTAAGTAGAGCGTCAGGGACAGCCTCCCTGGCTTACGGCCATACTAGCCTGAATACGCCCGATCTCGTCCGATCTCGGAAGCTAAGCAGGCTCTGGCCTGGTCAGTACTTGGATGGGAGACCGCCTGGGAATACCAGGTGCTGTAAGCTTTTGCATCTTTTACACACCAGAGGGCGACAAATCACGAGTTTTAACTTTGGATACACGCAATTTCATCATTATTTCAGATTTGACTTCCCCAAATACACAGGCATACAATAGATCTTGTTCTCCAACGTAAACGGTCCCTAGTAACTAGGGTACATTCGTAAATAAATTGAGCATCATGGCTAGAAGTGACTAAATGTTGCCTAATCTTTCTCATCGAGAAATGACACAATTACAGCAACACAAAAAGGAACTCCACTGGACAAAGTTCAGTGCTCACAAGGAGCCTCATTCAACACACACGGTTCCATTCCCATTCATGCAAAGCACGAAAGTGTAAAACTTGGGAACATACTTGAGAGCAAAGATCACATTCAATCTCATTCAAGGCACGGATGTGAATGCAACGGGATGAAATTACTGAAATGATGCCTGCCCTCGAACTGTGATGATGGACTACCCGACTCGCCAATAATATTGGGTTCTGGTGTATTGAAATACAGGAGCTGCTGGATTTGTGTGTTTTCTTACCCCCTCACCATAGTTTGTCAAATGTTTATACAACTGAACTTATATTCAAGGTTTGTTTCTCTTCATATGTTTTACTGGTTTACATTTGTCTCAGCAACCTGTTGAATGATTCTTCTGCTTTCAAAACAAAATGACAACAGGATGAATGCACACACTTGAAAATACAATACATGCAATGTTATGCATCATAGTGATGCAACCTCCTTTCAGTTTCATACTGCATGTCAATTGAAATCCTTACTGAAATGCACACCTTCTCAAGATTGCGCTTGACTGGCGTGTCAGGCACTCAATTACAGCTGTTTTATCAAGACAATGTGTTCGTTTTGTAAAATATAGTTCCGGTCTGGTGTGGCACCCCAGCTAACGCACAACGTTGCCACAATGTTGCCACAATGTGGCATGTAAGCAGGGACTGGCTGCAGCGCGCTGGTGTGTCCCGGGCTTTAGAGTAGAGAGACAGTTCAACTGCAAGTATGAGCGGCAGAAACGGATATTGCCGTCCCTTTAAGTAGAGCGTCAGGGACAGCCTTCCTGGCTTACGGCCATACTAGCCTGAATACGCCCGATCTCGGAAGCTAAGCAGGCTCGTGCCTGGTCAGTACTTGGATGGGAGACAGCCTGGGAATACCAGGTGCTGTAAGCTTTTGCATCTTTTACACACCAAAGGGCGACAAATCACGAGTTTTAACTTTGGATACACGCAATTTCATCATTATTTCAGATTTGACTTCCCCAAATACACAGGCATACAATAGATCTTGTTCTCCAACGTAAACGGTCCCTAGTAACTAGTGTACATTTGTAAATAAATTGAGCATCATGGCTAGAAGTGACTAAATGTTGCCTAATCTTTCTCATCGAGAAATGACACAATTACAGCAACACAAAAAGGAACTCCACCGGACAAAGTTCAGTGCTCACAAGGAGCCTCATTCAACACACACGGTTCCATTCCCATTCATGCAAAGCACGAAAGTGTAAAACTTGGGAACATACTTGAGAGCAAAGATCACATTCAATCTCATTCAAGGCACGGATGTGAATGCAACGGGATGAAATTACTGAAATGATGCCTGCCCTCGAACTGTGATGATGGACTACCCGACTCGCCAATAATATTGGGTTCTGGTGTATTGAAATACAGGAGCTGCTGGATTTGTGTGTTTTCTTACCCCCTCACCATAGTTTGTCAAATGTTTAAACAACTGAACTTATATTCAAGGTTTGTTTCTCTTCATATGTTTTACTGGTTTACATTTGTCTCAGCAACCTGTTGAATGATTCTTCTGCTTTCAAAACAAAATGACAACAGGATGAATGCACACACTTGAAAATACAATACATGCAATGTTATGCATCATAGTGATGCAACCTCCTTTCAGTTTCATACTGCATGTCAATTGAAATCCTTACTGAAATGCACACCTTCTCAAGATTGCGCTTGACTGGCATGTCAGGCACTCAATTACAGCTGTATTATCAAGACAATGTGTTCGTTTTGTAAAATATAGTTCCGGTCTGGTGTGGCACCCCAGCTAACGCACAACGTTGCCACAACGTTTCGTGTTAGCAGGGACTGTCTGCGGCGCGCTGGTGTGTCCCGGACTTTAGAGTAGAGAGACAGTTCAACTGCAAGTATGAGCGGCAGAAACGGATATTGCCTTCCCTTTAAGTAGAGCGTCAGGGACAGCTTCCCTGGCTTACGGCCATACTAGCCTGAATACGCCCGATTTCGTCCGATCTCGGAAGCTAAGCAGGCTCGGGCCTGGTCAGTACTTGGATGGGAGACAGCCTGGGAATACCAGGTGCTGTAAGCTTTTGCATCTTTTACACACCAGAGGGCGACAAATCACGAGTTTTAACTTTGGATACACGCAATTTCATCATTATTTCAGATTTGACTTCCCCAAATACACAGGCATACAATAGATCTTGTTCTCCAACGTAAACGGTCCCTAGTAACTAGGGTACATTCGTAAATAAATTGAGCATCATGGCTAGAAGTGACTAAATGTTGCCTAATCTTTCTCATCGAGAAATGACACAATTACAGCAACACAAAAAGGAACTCCACCGGACAAAGTTCAGTGCTCACAAGGAGCCTCATTCAACACACACGGTTCCATTCCCATTCATGCAAAGCACGAAAGTGTAAAACTTGGGAACATACTTGAGAGCAAAGATCACATTCAATCTCATTCAAGGCACGGATGTGAATGCAACGGGATGAAATTACTGAAATGATGCCTGCCCTCGAACTGTGATGATGGACTACCCGACTCGCCAATAATATTGGGTTCTGGTGTATTGAAATACAGGAGCTGCTGGATTTGTGTGTTTTCTTACCCCCTCACCATAGTTTGTCAAATGTTTAAACAACTGAACTTATATTCAAGGTATGTTTCTCTTCATATGTTTTACTGGTTTACATTTGTCTCAGCAACCTGTTGAATGATTCTTCTGCTTTCAAAACAAAATGACAACAGGATGAATGCACACACTTGAAAATACAATACATGCAATGTTATGCATCATAGTGATGCAACCTCCTTTCAGTTTCATACTGCATGTCAATTGAAATCCTTACTGAAATGCACACCTTCTCAAGATTGCGCTTGACTGGCGTGTCAGGCACGCAATTACAGCTGTTTTATCAAGACAATGTGTTCGTTTTGTAATATATAGTTCCGGTCTGGTGTGGCACCCCAGCTAACGCACAACGTTGCCACAATGTTGCCACAACGTGGCATGTAAGAAGGGACTGGCTGCAGCGCGCTGGTGTGTCCCGGGCTTTAGAGTAGAGAGACAGTTCAACTGCAAGTATGAGCGGCAGAAACGGATATTGCCTTCCCTTTAAGTAGAGCGTCAGGGACAGCTTCCCTGGCTTACGGCCATACTAGCCTGAATACGCCCGATCTCGGAAGCTAAGCAGGCTCGGGCCTGGTCAGTACTTGGATGGGAGACCGCCTGGGAATACCAGGTGCTGTAAGCTTTTGCATCTTTTACACACCAGAGGGCGACAAATCACGAGTTTTAACTTTGGATACACGCAATTTCATCATTATTTCAGATTTGACTTCCCCAAATACACAGGCATACAATAGATCTTGTTCTCCAACGTAAACGGTCCCTAGTAACTAGGGTACATTCGTAAATAAATTGAGCATCATGGCTAGAAGTGACTAAATGTTGCCTAATCTTTCTCATCGAGAAATGACACAATTACAGCAACACAAAAAGGAACTCCACCGGACAAAGTTCAGTGCTCACAAGGAGCCTCATTCAACACACACGGTTCCATTCCCATTCATGCAAAGCACGAAAGTGTAAAACTTGGGAACATACTTGAGAGCAAAGATCACATTCAATCTCATTCAAGGCACGGATGTGAATGCAACGGGATGAAATTACTGAAATGATGCCTGCCCTCGAACTGTGATGATGGACTACCCGACTCGCCAATAATATTGGGTTCTGGTGTATTGAAATACAGGAGCTGCTGGATTTGTGTGTTTTCTTACCCACTCACCATAGTTTGTCAAATGTTTAAACAACTGAACTTATATTCAAGGTTTGTTTCTCTTCATATGTTTTACTGGTTTACATTTGTCTCAGCAACCTGTTGAATGATTCTTCTGCTTTCAAAACAAAATGACAACAGGATGAATGCACACACTTGAAAATACAATACATGCAATGTTATGCATCATAGTGATGCAACCTCCTTTCAGTTTCATACTGCATGTCAATTGAAATCCTTACTGAAATGCACACCTTCTCAAGATTGCGCTTGACTGGCGTGTCAGGCACTCAATTACAGCTGTTTTATCAAGAGAATGTGTTCGTTTTGTAATATATAGTTCCGGTCTGGTGTGGCACCCCAGCTAACGCACAACGTTGCCACAATGTTGCCACAACGTGGCGTGTTAGCAGGGACTGTCTGCGGCGTGCTGGTGTGTCCCGGGCTTTAGAGTAGAGAGACAGTTCAACTGTAAGTATGAACGGCAGAAACGGATATTGCCTTCCCTTTAAGTAGAGCGTCAGGGACAGCCTCCCTGGCTTACGGCCTACTAGCCTGAATACGCCCGATCTCGTCCGATCTCGGAAGCTAAGCAGGCTCGGGCCTGGTCAGTACTTGGATGGGAGACCGCCTGGGAATACCAGGTGCTGTAAGCTTTTGCATCTTTTACACACCAGAGGGCGACAAATCACGATTTTTAACTTTGGATACACGCAATTTCATCATTATTTCAGATTTGACTTCCCCAAATACACAGGCATACAATAGATCTTGTTCTCCAACGTAAACGGTCCCTAGTAACTAGGGTACATTCGTAAATAAATTGAGCATCATGGCTAGAAGTGACTAAATGTTGCCTAATCTTTCTCATCGAGAAATGACACAATTACAGCAACACAAAAAGGAACTCCACCGGACAAAGTTCAGTGCTCACAAGGAGCCTCATTCAACACACACGGTTCCATTCCCATTCATGCAAAGCACGAAAGTGTAAAACTTGGGAACATACTTGAGAGCAAAGATCACATTCAATCTCATTCAAGGCACGGATGTGAATGCAACGGGATGAAATTACTGAAATGATGCCTGCCCTCGAACTGTGATGATGGACTACCCGACTCGCCAATAATATTGGGTTCTGGTGTATTGAAATACAGGAGCTGCTGGATTTGTGTGTTTTCTTACCCCCTCACCATAGTTTGTCAAATGTTTAAACAACTGAACTTATATTCAAGGTTTGTTTCTCTTCATATGTTTTACTGGTTTACATTTGTCTCAGCAACCTGTTGAATGATTCTTCTGCTTTCAAAACAAAATGACAACAGGATGAATGCACACACTTGAAAATACAATACATGCAATGTTATGCATCATAGTGATGCAACCTCCTTTCAGTTTCATACTGCATGTCAATTGAAATCCTTACTGAAATGCACACCTTCTCAAGATTGCGCTTGACTGGCGTGTCAGGCACTCAATTACAGCTGTTTTATCAAGACAATGTGTTCGTTTTGTAATATATAGTTCCGGTCTGGTGTGGCACCCCAGCTAACGCACAACGTTGCCACAATGTTGCCACAACGTGGCGTGTTAGCAGGGACTGGCTGCGGCGCGCTGGTGTGTCCCGGGCTTTAGAGTAGAGATACAGTTCAACTGCAAGTATGACCGGCAGAAACGGATATTGCCTTCCCTTTAAGTAGAGCGTCAGGGACAGCCTCCCTGGCTTACGGCCATACTAGCCTGAATACGCCCGATCTCGTCCGATCTCGGAAGCCAAGCAGGCTTGGGCCTGGTCATTACTTGGATGGGAGACCGCCTGGGAATACCAGGTGCTGTAAGCTTTTGCACCTTTTACACACCAGAGGGCGACAAATCACGAGTTTTAACTTTGGATACACACAATTTCATCATTATTTCAGATTTTACTTCCCCAAATACACAGGCATACAATAGATCTTGTTCTCCAACGTAAACGGTCCCTAGTAACTAGGGTACATTCGTAAATAAATTGAGCATCATGGCTAGAAGTGACTAAATGTTGCCTAATCTTTCTCATCGAGAAATGACACAATTACAGCAACACAAAAAGGAACTCCACCGGACAAAGTTCAGTGCTCACAAGGAGCCTCATTCAACACACACGGTTCCATTCCCATTCATGCAAAGCACGAAAGTGTAAAACTTGGGAACATACTTGAGAGCAAAGATCACATTCAATCTCATTCACGGCACGGATGTGAATGCAACGGGATGAAATTACTGAAATGATGCCTGCCCTCGAACTGTGATGATGGACTACCCGACACGCCAATAATATTGGGTTCTGGTGTATTGAAATACAGGAGCTGCTGGATTTGTTTGTTTTCTTACCCCCTCACCATAGTTTGTCAAATGTTTAAACAACTGAACTTATATTCAAGGTTTGTTTCTCTTCATATGTTTTACTGGTTTACATTTGTCTCAGCAACCTGTTGAATGATTCTTCTGCTTTCAAAACAAAATGACAACAGGATGACTGCACACACTTGAAAATACAATACATGCAATGTTATGCATCATAGTGATGCAACCTCCTTTCAGTTTCATACTGCATGTCAATTGAAATCCTTACTGAAATGCACACCTTCTCAAGATTTCGCTTGACTGGCGTGTCAGGCACTCAATTACAGCTTTTTTATCAAGACAAATGTGTTCGTTTTGTAAAATATAGTTCCGGTCTGGTGTGGCACCCCAGCTAACGCACAACGTTGCCACAACGTGGCATATTAGCAGGGACTGTCTGCGGCGCGCTGGTGTGTCCCGGGCTTTAGAGTAGAGAGACAGTTCAACTGTAAGTATGTACGGCAGAAACGGATATTGCCTTCCCTTTAAGTAGAGCTTCAGGGACAGCATTCCTGGCTTACGGCCATACTAGCCTGAATACGCCCGATCTCGTCCGATCTAGGAAGCTAAGCAGGCTCGGGCCTGGTCAGTACTTGGATGGGAGACCGCCTGGGAATACCAGGTGCTGTAAGCTTTTGCATCTTTTACACACCAGAGGGCGACAAATCACGAGTTTTAACTTTGGATACACGCAATTTCATCATTATTTCAGATTTGACTTCCCCAAATACACAGGCATACAATAGATCTTGTTCTCCAACGTAAACGGTCCCTAGTAACTAGGGTACATTCGTAAATAAATTGAGCATCATGGCTAGAAGTGACTAAATGTTGCCTAATCTTTCTCATCGAGAAATGACACAATTACAGCAACACAAAAAGGAACTCCACCGGACAAAGTTCAGTGCTCACAAGGAGCCTCATTCAACACACACGGTTCCATTCCCATTCATGCAAAGCACGAAAGTGTAAAACTTGGGAACATACTTGAGAGCAAAGATCACATTCAATCTCATTCAAGGCACGGATGTGAATGCAACGGGATGAAATTACTGAAATGATGCCTGCCCTCGAACTGTGATGATGGACTACCCGACTCGCCAATAATATTGGGTTCTGGTGTATTGAAATACAGGAGCTGCTGGATTTGTGTGTTTTCTTACCCCCTCACCATAGTTTGTCAAATGTTTAAACAACTGAACTTATATTCAAGGTTTGTTTCTCTTCATATGTTTTACTGGTTTACATTTGTCTCAGCAACCTGTTGAATGATTCTTCTGCTTTCAAAACAAAATGACAACAGGATGAATGCACACACTTGAAAATACAATACATGCAATGTTATGCATCATAGTGATGCAACCTCCTTTCAGTTTCATACTGCATGTCAATTGAATTCCTCACTGAAATGCACACCTTCTCAAGATTGCACTTGACTGGCGTGTCAGGCACTCAATTACAGCTGTATTATCAAGACAATGTGTTCGTTTTGTAAAATATAGTTCCGGTCTGGTGTGGCACCCCAGCTAACGCACAACGTTGCCACAACGTTTCGTGTTAGCAGGGACTGTCTGCGGCGCGCTGGTGTGTCCCGGACTTTAGAGTAGAGAGACAGATCAACTGCAAGTATGAGCGGCAGAAACGGATATTGCCTTCCCTTTAAGTAGAGCGTCAGGGACAGCCTCCCTTGCTTACGACCATACTAGCCTGAATACGCACGATCTCGTCCGATCTCGGAAGCTAAGCAGGCTCGGGCCTGGTCAGTACTTGGATGGGAGACCGCCTGGGAATACCAGGTGCTGTAAGCTTTTTCATCTTTTACACACCAGAGGGCGACAAATCACGAGTTTTAACTTTGGATACACGCAATTTCATCATTATTTCAGATTTGACTTCCCCAAATACACAGGCATACAATAGATCTTGTTCTCCAACGTAAACGGTCCCTAGAAACTAGGGTACATTCGTAAATAAATTCAGCATCATGGCTAGAAGTGACTAAATGTTGCCTAATCTATCTCATCGAGAAATGACACAATTACAGCAACACAAAAAGGAACTCCACCGGACAAAGTTCAGTGCTCACAAGGAGCCTCATTCAACACACACGGTTCCATTCCCATTCATGCAAAGCACGAAAGTGTAAAACTTGGGAACATACTTGAGAGCAAAGATCACATTCAATCTCATTCAAGGCACGGATGTGAATGCAACGGGATGAAATAACTGAAATGATGCCTGCCCTCGAACTGTGATGATGGACTACCCGACTCGCCAATAATATTGGCTTCTGGTGTATTGAAATACAGGAGCTGCTGGATGTGTGTGTTTTCTTTCCCCCTCACCATAGTTTGTCAAATGTTTAAACAACTGAACTTATATTCAAGGTTTGTTTCTCTTCATATGTTTTACTGGTTTACATTTGTCTCAGCAACCTGTTGAATGATTCTTCTGCTTTCAAAACAAAATGACAACAGGATGAATGCACACACTTGAAAATACAATACATGCAATGTTATGCATCATAGTGATGCAACCTCCTTTCAGTTTCATACTGCATGTCAATTGAAATCCTTACTGAAATGCACACCTTCTCAAGATTGCGCTTGACTGGCGTGTCAGGCACTCAATTACAGCTGTTTTATCAAGACAATGTGTTCGTTTTGTAATATATAGTTCCGGTCTGGTGTGGCACCCCAGCTAACGCACAACGTTGCCACAACGTTTCGTGTTAGCAGGGACTGTCTGCGGCGCGCTGGTGTGTCCCGGACTTTAGAGTAGAGAGACAGTTCAACTGCAAGTATGAGCGGCAGAAACGGATATTGCCTTCCCTTTAAGTAGAGCGTCAGGGATAGCCTCCCTGGCTTACGGCCATACTAGCCTGAATACGCCCGATCTCGTCCGATCTCGGAAGCTAAGCAGGCTCGGGCCTGGTCAGTACTTGGATGGGAGACCGCCTGGGAATACCAGGTGCTGTAAGCTTTTGCATCTTTTACACACCAGAGGGCGACAAATCACGAGTTTTAACTTTGGATACACGCAATTTCATCATTATTTCAGATTTGACTTCCCCAAATACACAGGCATACAATAGATCTTGTTCTCCAACGTAAACGGTCCCTAGTAACTAGGGTACATTCGTAAATAAATTGAGCATCATGGCTAGAAGTGACTAAATGTTGCCTAATCTTTCTCATCGAGAAATGACACAATTACAGCAACACAAAAAGGAACTCCACCGGACAAAGTTCAGTGCTCACAAGGAGCCTCATTCAACACACACGGTTCCATTCCCATTCATGCAAAGCACGAAAGTGTAAAACTTGGGAACATACTTGAGAGCAAAGATCACATTCAATCTCATTCAAGGCACGGATGTGAATGCAACGGGATGAAATTACTGAAATGATGCCTGCCCTCGAACTGTGATGATGGACTACCCGACTCGCCAATAATATTGGGTTCTGGTGTATTGAAATACAGGAGCTGCTGGATTTGTGTGTTTTCTTACCCCCTCACCATAGTTTGTCAAATGTTTAAACAACTGAACTTATATTCAAGGTTTGTTTCTCTTCATATGTTTTACTGGTTTACATTTGTCTCAGCAACCTGTTGAATGATTCTTCTGCTTTCAAAACAAAATGACAACAGGATGAATGCACACACTTGAAAATACAATACATGCAATGTTATGCATCATAGTGATGCAACCTCCTTTCAGTTTCATACTGCATGTCAATAGAAATCCTTACTGAAATGCACACCTTCTCAAGATTGCGCTTGACTGGCGTGTCAGGCACTCAATTACAGCTGTTTTATCAAGAGAATGTGTTCGTTTTGTAATATATAGTTCCGGTCTGGTGTGGCACCCCAGCTAACGCACAACGTTGCCACAATGTTGCCACAACGTGGCGTGTTAGCAGGGACTGTCTGCGGCGCGCTGGTGTGTCCCGGGCTTTAGAGTAGAGAGACAGTTCAACTGTAAGTATGAACGGCAGAAACGGATATTGCCTTCCCTTTAAGTAGAGCGTCAGGGACAGCCTTCCTGGCTTACGGCCATACTAGCCTGAATACGCCCGATCTCGTCCGATCTCGGAAGCTAAGCAGGCTCGGGCCTGGTCAGTACTTGGATGGGAGACCGCCTGGGAATACCAGGTGCTGTAAGCTTTTGCATCTTTTACACACCAGAGGGCGACAAATCACGAGTTTTAACTTTGGATACACGCAATTTCATCATTATTTCAGATTTGACTTCCCCAAATACACAGGCATACAATAGATCTTGTTCTCCAACGTAAACGGTCCCTAGTAACTAGGGTACATTCGTAAATAAATTGAGCATCATGGCTAGAAGTGACTAAATGTTGCCTAATCTTTCTCATCGAGAAATGACACAATTACAGCAACACAAAAAGGAACTCCACCGGACAAAGTTCAGTGCTCACAAGGAGCTTCATTCAACACACACGGTTCCATTCCCATTCATGCAAAGCACGAAAGTGTAAAACTTGGGAACATACTTGAGAGCAAAGATCACATTCAATCTCATTCAAGGCACGGATGTGAATGCAACGGGATGAAATTACTGAAATGATGCCTGCCCTCGAACTGTGATGATGGACTACCCGACTCGCCAATAATATTGGGTTCTGGTGTATTGAAATACAGGAGCTGCTGGATTTGTGTGTTTTCTTACCCCCTCACCATAGTTTGTCAAATGTTTAAACAACTGAACTTATATTCAAGGTTTGTTTCTCTTCATATGTTTTACTGGTTTACATTTGTCTCAGCAACCTGTTGAATGATTCTTCTGCTTTCAAAACAAAATGACAACAGGATGAATGCACACACTTGAAAATACAATACATGCAATGTTATGCATCATAGTGATGCAACCTCCTTTCAGTTTCATACTGCATGTCAATTGAAATCCTTACTGAAATGCACACCTTCTCAAGATTGCGCTTGACTGGCGTGTCAGGCACACAATTACAGCTGTTTTATCAAGACAATGTGTTCGTTTTGTAATATATAGTTCCGGTCTGGTGTGGCACCCCAGCTAACGCACAACGTTGCCACAACGTGGCATGTTAGCAGGGACTGTCTGCGGTGCGCTGGTGTGTCCCGGGCTTTAGAGTAGAGAGACAGTTCAACTGTAAGTATGAACGGCAGAAACGGATATTGCCTTCCCTTTAAGTAGAGCGTCAGGGACAGCCTACCTGGCTTACGGCCATACTAGCCTGAATACTCCCGATCTCATCAGATCTCGGAAGCCAAGCGGGCTCGGGCCTGGTCAGTACTTGGATGGGAGACCGCCTGGGAATACCAGGTGCTGTAAGCTTTTGCACCTTTTACACACCAGAGGGCGACAAATCACGAGTTTTAACTTTGGATACACGCAATTTCATCATTATTTCAGATTTTACTTCCCCAAATACACAGGCATACAATAGATCTTGTTCTCCAACGTAAACGGTCCCTAGTAACTAGGGTACATTCGTAAATAAATTGAGCATCATGGCTAGAAGTGACTAAATGTTGCCTAATCTTTCTCATCGAGAAATGACACAATTACAGCAACACAAAAAGGAACTCCACCGGACAAAGTTCAGTGCTCACAAGGAGCCTCATTCAACACACACGGTTCCATTCCCATTCATGCAAAGCACGAAAGTGTAAAACTTGGGAACATACTTGAGAGCAAAGATCACATTCAATCTCATTCAAGGCACGGATGTGAATGCAACGGGATGAAATTACTGAAATGATGCCTGCCCTCGAACTGTGATGATGGACAACCCGACTCGCCAATAATATTGGGTTCTGGTGTATTGAAATACAGGAGCTGCTGGATTTGTGTGTTTTCTTACCCCCTCACCATAGTTTGTCAAATGTTTAAACAACTGAACTTATATTCAAGGTTTGTTTCTCTTCATATGTTTTACTGGTTTACATTTGTCTCAGCAACCTGTTGAATGATTCTTCTGCTTTCAAAACAAAATGACAACAGGATGAATGCACACACTTGAAAATACAATACATGCAATGTTATGCATCATAGTGATGCAACCTCCTTTCAGTTTCATACTGCATGTCAATTGAAATCCTTACTGAAATGCACACCTTCTCAAGATTGCGCTTGACTGGCGTGTCAGGCACTCAATTACAGCTGTATTATCAAGACAATGTGTTCGTTTTGTAAAATATAGTTCCGGTCTGGAGTGGCACCCCAGCTTACGCACAACGTTGCCACAACGTTGCCACAACGTGGCGTGTTAGCAGGGACTGTCTGCGGCGCACTGGTGTGTCCCGGGCTTTAGAGTAGAGAGACAGTTCAACTGTAAGTATGATCGGCAGAAACGGATATTGCCTTCCCTTTAAGTAAAGCGTCAGGGACAGCCTCCCTGGCTTACGGCCATACTAGCCTGAATACGCCCGATCTCGTCCGATCTCGGAAGCCAAGCAGGCTTGGGCCTGGTCAGTACTTGGATGGGAGACCGCCTGGGAATACCAGGTGCTGTAAGCTATTGCACCTTTTACACACCAGAGGGCGACAAATCACGAGTTTTAACTTGGGATACAGACAATTTCATCATTATTTCAGGTTTTACTTCCCCAAATACACAGGCATACAATAGATCTTGTTCTCCAACGTAAACGGTCCCTAGTAACTAGGGTACATTCGTAAATAAATTGAGCATCATGGCTAGAAGTGACTAAATGTTGCCTAATCTTTCTCATCGAGAAATGACACAATTACAGCAACACAAAAAGAACTCCACCGGACAAAGTTCAGTGCTCACAAGGAGCCTCATTCAACACACACGGTTCCATTCCCATTCATGCAAAGCACGAAAGTGTAAAACTTGGGAACATACTTGAGAGCAAAGATCACATTCAATCTCATTCAAGGCACGGATGTGAATGCAACGGGATGAAATTACTGAAATGATGCCTGCCCTCGAACTGTGATGATGGACTACCCGACTCGCCAATAATATTGGGTTCTGGTGTATTGAAATACAGGAGCTGCTGGATTTGTGTGTTTTCTTACCCCCTCACCATAGTTTGTCAAATGTTTAAACAACTGAACTTATATTCAAGGTTTGTTTCTCTTCATATGTTTTACTGGTTTACATTTGTCTCAGCAACCTGTTGAATGATTCTTCTGCTTTCAAAACAAAATGACAACAGGATGAATGCACACACTTGAAAATACAATACATGCAATGTTATGCATCATAGTGATGCAACCTCCTTTCAGTTTCATACTGCATGTCAATTGAAATCCTTACTGAAATGCACACCTTCTCAAGATTGCGCTTGACTGGCGTGTCAGGCACTCAATTACAGCTGTTTTATCAAGACAATGTGTTCGTTTTGTAAAATATAGTTCCGGTCTGGTGTGGCACCCCAGCTAACGCACAACGTTGCCACAATGTTGCCACAACGTGGCGTGTTAGCAGGGACTGTCTGCGGCGCACTGGTGTGTCCCGGGCTTTAGAGTAGAGAGACAGTTCAACTGTAAGTATGATCGGCAGAAACGGATATTGCCTTCCCTTTAAGTAGAGCGTCAGGGACAGCCTCCCTGGCTTACGGCCATACTAGCCTGAATACGCCCGATCTCGTCCGATCTCGGAAGCCAAGCAGGCTTGGGCCTGGTCAGTACTTGGATGGGAGACCGCCTGGGAATACCAGGTGCTGTAAGCTTTTGCACCTTTTACACACCAGAGGGCGACAAATCACGAGTTTTAACTTTGGATACACACAATTTCATCATTATTTCAGGTTTTACTTCCCCAAATACACAGGCATACAATAGATCTTGTTCTCCAACGTAAACGGTCCCTAGTAACTAGGGTACATTCGTCAATAAATTGAGCATCATGGCTAGAAGTGACTAAATGTTGCCTAATCTTTCTCATCGAGAAATGACACAATTACAGCAACACAAAAAGAACTCCACCGGACAAAGTTCAGTGCTCACAAGGAGCCTCATTCAACACACATGGTTCCATTCCAATTCATGCAAAGCACGAAAGTGTAAAACTTGGGAACATACTTGAGAGCAAAGATCACATTCAATCTCATTCAAGGCACGGATGTGAATGCATCGGGATGAATTTACTGAAATGATGCCTGCCCTCGAACTGTGATGATGGACTACCCGACTCGCCAATAATATTGGGTTCTGGTGTATTGAAATACAGGAGCTGCTGGATTTGTGTGTTTTCTTACCCCCTCACCATAGTTTGTCAAATGTTTAAACAACTGAACTTATATTCAAGGTTTGTTTCTCTTCATATGTTTTACTGGTTTACATTTGTCTCAGCAACCTGTTGAATGATTCTTCTGCTTTCAAAACAAAATGACAACAGGATGAATGCACACACTTGAAAATACAATACATGCAATGTTATGCATCATAGTGATGCAACCTCCTTTCAGTTTCATACTGCATGTCAATTGAAATCCTTACTGAAATGCACACCTTCTCAAGATTGCGCTTGACTGGCGTGTCAGGCACTCAATTACAGCTGTTTTATCAAGACAAATGTGTTCGTTTTGTAAAATATAGTTCCGGTCTGGTGTGGCACCCCAGCTAACGCACAACGTTGCCACAACGTGGCATGTTAGCAGGGACTGTCTGCGGCGCGCTGGTGTGTCCCGGGCTTTAGAGTAGAGAGACAGTTCAACTGTAAGTATGAACGGCAGAAACGGATATTGCCTTCCCTTTGAGTAGAGTGTCAGGGACAGCCTCCCTGGCTTACGGCCATACTAGCCTGAATACGCCCGATCTCGTCCGATCTCGGAAGCTAAGCAGGCTCGGGCCTGGTCAGTACTTGGATGGGAGACTGCCTGGGAATACCAGGTGCTGTAAGCTTTTGCATCTTTTACACACCAGAGGGCGACAAATCACGAGTTTTAACTTTGGATACACGCAATTTCATCATTATTTCAGATTTGATTTCCCCAAATACACAGGCATACAATAGATCTTGTTCTCCAAAGTAAACGGTCCCTAGTAACTAGGGTACATTCGTAAATAAATTGAGCATCATGGCTAGAATTGACTAAATGTTGCCTAATCTTTCTCATCGAGAAATGACACAATTACAGCAACACAAAAAGGAACTCCACCGGACAAAGTTCAGTGCTCACAAGGAGCCTCATTCAACACACACGGTTCCATTCCCATTCATGCAAAGTACGAAAGTGTAAAACTTGGGAACATACTTGAGAGCAAAGATCACATTCAATCTCATTCAAGGCACGGATGTGAATGCAACGGGATGAAATTACTGAAATGATGCCTGCCCTCGAACTGTGATGATGGACTACCCGACTCGCCAATAATATTGGGTTCTGGTGTATTGAAATACAGGAGCTGCTGGATTTGTGTGTTTTCTTACCCCCTCAACATAGTTTGTCAAATGTTTAAACAACTGAACTTATATTCAAGGTTTGTTTCTCTTCATATGTTTTACTGGTTTACATTTGTCTCAGCAACCTGTTGAATGATTCTTCTGCTTTCAAAACAAAATGACAACAGGATGAATGCACACACTTGAAAATACAATACATGCAATGTTATGCATCATAGTGATGCAACCTCCTTTCAGTTTCATACTGCATGTCAATTGAAATCCTTACTGAAATGCACACCTTCTCAAGATTGCGCTTGACTGGCGTGTCAGGCACTCAATTACAGCTGTATTATCAAGACAATGTGTTCGTTTTGTAAAATATAGTTCCGGTCTGGTGTGGCACCCCAGCTAACGCACAATGTTGCCACAACGTGGCGTGTTAGCAGGGACTGTCTGCGGCGCGCTGCTGTGTCCCGGGCTTTAGAGTAGAGAGACAGTTCAACTGCAAGTATGAACGGCAGAAACGGATATTTCCTTCCCTTTAAGTAGAGCGTCAGGGACAGCCTCCCTGACTTACGGCCATACTATCCTGAATATGCCCGATCTCGTCCGATCTCGGAAGCCAAGCAGGCTCGGGCCTGGTCAGTACTTGGATGGGAGACCGCCTGGGAATACCAGGTGCTGTAACCTCTTGCACCTTTTACACACCAGAGGGCGACAAATCACGAGTTTTAACTTTGGATACACACAATTTCATCATTATTTCAGATTTTACTTCCCCAAATACACAGGCATAAAATAGATCTTGTTCTCCAACGTAAACGGTCCCTAGTAACTAGCGTACATTCGTAAATAAATTGAGCATCATGGCTAGAAGTGACTAAATGTTGCCTAATCTTTCTCATCAAGAAATGACACAATTACAGCAACACAAAAAGGAACTCCACCGGACAAAATTCAGTGCTCACAAGGAGCCTCATTCAACACACTCGGTTCCATTCCCATTCATGCAAAGCACGAAAGTGTAAAACTTGGGAACATACTTGAGAGCAAAGATCACATTCAATCTCATTCAAGGCACGGATGTGAATGCAACGGGATGAAATTACTGAAATGATGCCTGCCCTCGAACTGTGATGATGGACTACCCGACTCGCCAATAATATTGGGTTCTGGTGTATTGAAATACAGGAGCTGCTGGATTTGTGTGTTTTCTTACCCCCTCACCATAGTTTGTCAAATGTTTAAACAACTGAACTTATATTCAAGGTTTGTTTCTCTTCATATGTTTTACTGGTTTACATTTGTCTCAGCAACCTGTTGAATGATTCATCTGCTTTCAAAACAAAATGACAACAGGATGAATGCACACACTTGAAAATACACTACATGCAATGTTATGCATCATAGTGATGCAACCTCCTTTCAGTTTCATACTGCATGTCAATTGAAATCCTTACTGAAATGCACACCTTCTCAAGATTGCGCTTGACTGGCGTGTCAGGCACTCAATTACAGCTGTTTTATCAAGACAATGTGTTCGTTTTGTAAAATATAGTTCCGGTCTGGTGTGGCACCCCAGCTAACGCACAACGTTGCCACAACGTTGCCACAACGTGGCGTGTTAGCAGGGACTGTCTGCGGCGCGCTGGTGTGTCCCGGGCTTTAGAGTAGAGAGACAGTTCAACTGTAAGTATGAGCGGCAGAAACGGATATTGCCTTCCCTTTAACTAGAGCGTCAGGGACACCCTCCCTGGCTTACGGCCATACTAGCCTGAATACGCCCGATCTCGTCCGATCTCGGAAGCTAAGCAGGCTCGGGCCTGGTCAGTACTTGGATGGGAGACCGCCTGGGAATACCAGGTGCTGTAAGCTTTTGCATCTTTTACACACCAGAGGGCGACAAATCACGAGTTTTAACTTTGGATACACGCAATTTCATCATTATTTCAGATTTGACTTCCCCAAATACACAGGCATACAATAGATCTTGTTCTCCAACGTAAACGGTCCCTAGTAACTAGGGTACATTCGTAAATAAATTGAGCATCATGGCTAGAAGTGACTAAATGTTGCCTAATCTTTCTCATCGAGAAATGACACAATTACAGCAACACAAAAAGGAACTCCACCGGACAAAGTTCAGTGCTCACAAGGAACCTCATTCAACACACACGGTTCCATTCCCATTCATGCAAAGCACGAAAGTGTAAAACTTGGGAACATACTTGAGAGCAAAGATCACATTCAATCTCATTCAAGGCACGGATGTGAATGCAACGGGATGAAATTACTGAAATGATGCCTGCCCTCGAACTGTGATGATGGACTACCCGACTCGCCAATAATATTGGGTTCTGGTGTATTGAAATACAGGAGCTGCTGGATTTGTGTGTTTTCTTACCCCCTCACCATAGTTTGTCAAATGTTTAAACAACTGAACTTATATTCAAGGTTTGTTTCTCTTCATATGTTTTACTGGTTTACATTTGTCTCAGCAACCTGTTGAATGATTCTTCTGCTTTCAAAACAAAATGACAACAGGATGAATGCACACACTTGAAAATACAATACATGCAATGTTATGCATCATAGTGATGCAACCTCCTTTCAGTTTCATACTGCATGTCAATTGAAATCCTTACTGAAATGCACACCTTCTCAAGATTGCGCTTGACTGGCGTGTCAGGCACTCAATTACAGCTGTATTATCAAGACAATGTGTTCGTTTTGTAAAATATAGTTCCGGTCTGGTGTGGCACCCCAGCTAACGCACAACGTTGCCACAACGTTTCGTGTTAGCAGGGACTGTCTGCGGCGCGCTGGTGTGTCCCGGACTTTAGAGTAGAGAGACAGTTCAACTGCAAGTATGAGCGGCAGAAACGGATATTGCCTTCCCTTTAAGTAGAGCGTCAGGGACACCCTCCCTGGCTTACGGCCATACTAGTCTGAATACGCACGATCTCGTCCGATCTCGGAAGCTAAGCAGGCTCAGGCCTGGACAGTACTTGGATGGGAGACCGCCTGGGAATACCAGGTGCTGTAAGCTTTTGCATCTTTTACACAACAGAGGGCGACAAATCACGAGTTTTAACTTTGGATACACGCAATTTCATCATTATTTCAGATTTGACTTCCCCAAATACACAGGCATACAATAGATCTTGTTCTCCAACGTAAACGGTCCCTAGTAACTAGGGTATATTCATAAATAAATTGAGCATCATGGCTAGAAGTGACTAAATGTTGCCTAATCTTTCTCATCGAGAAATGACACAATTACAGCAACACAAAAAGGAACTCCACCGGACAAAGTTCAGTGCTCACAAGGAGCCTCATTCAACACACACGGTTCCATTCCCATTCATGCAAAGCACGAAAGTGTAAAACTTGGGAACATACTTGAGAGCAAAGATCACATTCAATCTCATTCAAGGCACGGATGTGAATGCAACGGGATGAAATTACTGAAATGATGCCTGCCCTCGAACTGTGATGATGGACTACCCGACTCGCCAATAATATTGGGTTCTGGTGTATTGAAATACAGGAGCTGCTGGATTTGTGTGTTTTCTTACCCCCTCACCATAGTTTGTCAAATGTTTAAACAACTGAACTTATATTCAAGGTTTGTTTCTCTTCATATGTTTTACTGGTTTACATTTGTCTCAGCAACCTGTTGAATGATTCTTCTGCTTTCAAAACAAAATGACAACAGGATGAATGCACACACTTGAAAATACACTACATGCAATGTTATGCATCATAGTGATGCAACCTCCTTTCAGTTTCATACTGCATGTCAATTGAAATCCTTACTGAAATGCACACCTTCTCAAGATTGCGCTTGACTGGCGTGTCAGGCACTCAATTACAGCTGTTTTATCAAGACAATGTGTTCGTTTTGTAAAATATAGTTCCGGTCTGGTGTGGCACCCCAGCTAACGCACAACGTTGCCACAACGTTTCGTGTTAGCAGGGACTGTCTGCGGCGCGCTGGTGTGTCCCGGACTTTAGAGTAGAGAGACAGTTCAACTGCAAGTATGAGCGGCAGAAACGGATATTGCCTTCCCTTTAAGTAGAGCGTCAGGGACACCCTCCCTGGCTTACGGCCATACTAGTCTGAATACGCACGATCTCGTCCGATCTCGGAAGCTAAGCAGGCTCAGGCCTGGACAGTACTTGGATGGGAGACCGCCTGGGAATACCAGGTGCTGTAAGCTTTTGCATCTTTTACACAACAGAGGGCGACAAATCACGAGTTTTAACTTTGGATACACGCAATTTCATCATTATTTCAGATTTGACTTCCCCAAATACACAGGCATACAATAGATCTTGTTCTCCAACGTAAACGGTCCCTAGTAACTAGGGTATATTCATAAATAAATTGAGCATCATGGCTAGAAGTGACTAAATGTTGCCTAATCTTTCTCATCGAGAAATGACACAATTACAGCAACACAAAAAGGAACTCCACCGGACAAAGTTCAGTGCTCACAAGGAGCCTCATTCAACACACACGGTTCCATTCCCATTCATGCAAAGCACGAAAGTGTAAAACTTGGGAACATACTTGAGAGCAAAGATCACATTCAATCTCATTCAAGGCACGGATGTGAATGCAACGGGATGAAATTACTGAAATGATGCCTGCCCTCGAACTGTGATGATGGACTACCCGACTCGCCAATAATATTGGGTTCTGGTGTATTGAAATACAGGAGCTGCTGGATTTGTGTGTTTTCTTAACCCCTCACCATAGTTTGTCAAATGTTTAAACAACTGAACTTATATTCAAGGTTTGTTTCTCTTCATATGTTTTACTGGTTTACATTTGTCTCAGCAACCTGTTGAATGATTCTTCTGCTTTCAAAACAAAATGACAAAAGGATGAATGCACACACTTGAAAATACACTACATGCAATGTTATGCATCATAGTGATGCAACCTCCTTTCAGTTTCATACTGCATGTCAATTGAAATCCTTACTGAAATGCACACCTTCTCAAGATTGCGCTTGACTGGCGTGTCAGGCACTCAATTACAGCTGTTTTATCAAGACAATGTGTTCGTTTTGTAAAATATAGTTCCGGTCTGGTGTGACACCCCAGCTAACGCACAACGTTGCCACAACGTTGCCACAACGTGGCGTGTAAGAAGGGACTGTCTGCGGCGCGCTGGTGTGTCCCGGGCTTTAGAGTAGAGAGACAGTTCAACTGTAAGTATGAACGGCAGAAACGGATATTGCCTTCCCTTTAAGTAGAGCGTCAGGGACAGCCTCCCTGGCTTACGGCCATACTAGCCTGAATACGCCCGATCTCGTCCGATCTCGGAAGCCAAGCAGACTCGGGCCTGGTTAGTACTTGGATGGGCGACCGCCTGGGAATACCAGGTGCTGTAAGCTTTTGCACCTTTTACACACCAGAGGGCGACAAATCACGAGTTTTAACTTTGGATACACGCAATTTCATCATTATTTCAGATTTTACTTCCCCAAATACACAGGCATACAATAGATCTTGTTCTCCAACGTAAACGGTCCCTAGTAAATAGGGTACATTCGTCAATAAATTGAGCATCATGGCTAGAAGTGACTAAATGTTGCCTAATCTTTCTCATCAAGAAATGACACAATTACAGCAACAAAAAAGGAACTCCACCGGACAAAGTTCAGTGCTCACAAGGAGCATCATTCAACACACACGGTTCCATTCCCATTCATGCAAAGCACGAAAGTGTAAAACTTGGGAACATACTTGAGAGCAAAGATCACATTCAATCTCATTCAAGGCACGGATGTGAATGCAACGGGATGAAATTACTGAAATGATGCCTGCCCTCGAACTGTGATGATGGACTACCCGACTCGCCAATAATATTGGGTTCTGGTGTATTGAAATACAGGAGCTGCTGGATTTGTGTGTTTTCTTATTCCCTCACCATAGTTTGTCAAATGTTTAAACAACTGAACTTATATTCAAGGTTTGTTTCTCTTCATATGTTTTACTGGTTTACATTTGTCTCAGCAACCTGTTGAATGATTCTTCTGCTTTCAAAACAAAATGACAACAGGATGAATGCACACACTTGAAAATACAATACATGCAATGTTATGCATCATAGTGATGCAACCTCCTTTCAGTTTCATACAGCATGTCAATTAAAATCCTTACTGAAATGCACACCTTCTCAAGATTGCGCTTGACTGGCGTGTCAGGCACTCAATTACAGCTGTTTTATCAAGACAATGTGTTCGTTTTGTAAAATATAGTTCCGGTCTGGTGTGGCACCCCAGCTAACGCACAACGTTGCCACAACGTTTCCACAACGTGGCGTGTTAGCAGGGACTGTCTGCGGCGCGCTGGTGTGTCCCGGGCTTTAGAGTAGAGAGACAGTTCAACTGTAAGTATGAACGGCAGAAACGGATATTGCCTTCCCTTTAAGTAGAGCGTCAGGGACAACCTCCCTGGCTTACGGAAAATACTAGCCTGAATACGCCCGATCTCGTCCGATCTCTGAAGCCATGCAGGCTCGGGCCTGGTCAGTACTTGGATGGGAGACCGCCTGGGAATAGCAGGTGCTGTAAGCTTTTGCACCTTTTACACACCAGAGGGCGACAAATCACGAGTTTTAACTTTGGATACACACAATTTCATCATTATTTCAGATTTTACTTCCCCAAATACACAGGCATACAATAGATCTTGTTCTCCACCGTAAACGGTCCCTAGTAACTAGGGTACATTCGTAAATAAATTGAGCATCATGGCTAGAAGTGACTAAATGTTGCCTAATCTTTCTCATCGAGAAATGACACAATTACAGCAACACAAAAAGGAACTCCACCGGACAAAGTTCAGTGCTCACAAGGAGCCTCATTCAACACACACGGTTCCATTCCCATTCATGCAAAGCACGAAAGTGTAAAACTTGGGAACATACTTGAGAGCAAAGATCACATTCAATCTCATTCAAGGCACGGATGTGAATGCAACGGGATGAAATTACTGAAATGATGCCTGCCCTCGAACTGTGATGATGGACTAACCGACTCGCCAATAATATTGGGTTCTGGTGTATTGAAATACAGGAGCTGCTGGATTTGTGTGTTTTCTTACCCCCTCACCATAGTTTGTCAAATGTTTAAACAACTGAACTTATATTCAAGGTTTGTTTCTCTTCATATGTTTTACTGGTTTACATTTGTCTCAGCAACCTGTTGAATGATTCTTCTGCTTTCAAAACAAAATGACAACAGGATGAATGCACACACTTGAAAATACAATACATGCAATGTTATGCATCATAGTGATGCAACCTCCTTTCAGTTTCATACTGCATGTCAATTGAAATCCTTACTGAAATGCACACCTTCTCAAGATTGCGCTTGACTGGCGTGTCAGGCACTCAATTACAGCTGTATTATCAAGACAATGTGTTCGTTTTGTAAAATATAGTTCCGGTCTGGTGTGGCACCCCAGCTAACGCACAACGTTGCCACAACGTGGCGTGTTAGCAGGGACTATCTGCGGCGCGCTGGTGTGTCCCGGACTTTAGAATAGAGAGACAGTTCAACTGCAAGTATGAGCGGCAGAAACGGATATTGCCTTCCCTTTAAGTAGAGCGTCAGGGACAACCTCCCTGGCTTACGGCCATACTAGCCTGAATACGCCCGATCTTGTCCGATCTCGGAAGCTAAGCAGGCTCGGGCCTGGTCAGTACTTGGATGGGAGACCGTCTGGGAATACCAGGTGCTGTAAGCTTTTGCATCTTTTACACACCAGAGGGCGACAAATCACGAGTTTTAACTTTGGATACACGCAATTTCATCATTATTTCAGATTTGACTTCCCCAAATACACAGGCATACAATAGATCTTGTTCTCCAACGTAAACGGTCCCTAGTAACTAGGGTACATTCGTAAATAAATTGAGCATCATGGCTAGAAGTGACTAAATGTTGCCTAATCTTTCTCATCGAGAAATGACACATTTACAGCAACACAAAAAGGAACTCCACCGGACAAAGTTCAGTGCTCACAAGGAGCCTCATTCAACACACACGGTTCCATTCCCATTCATGCAAAGCACGAAAGTGTAAAACTTGGGAACATACTTGAGAGCAAAGATCACATTCAATCTCATTCAAGGCACGGATGTGAATGCAACGGGATGAAATTACTGAAATGATGCCTGCCCTCGAACTGTGATGATGGACTACCCGACTCGCCAATAATATTGGGTTCTGGTGTATTGAAATACAGGAGCTGCTGGATTTGTGTGTTTTCTTACCCCCTCACCATAGTTTGTCAAATGTTTAAACAACTGAACTTATATTCAAGGTTTGTTTCTCTTCATATGTTTTACTGGTTTACATTTGTCTCAGCAACCTGTTGAATGATTCTTCTGCTTTCAAAACAAAATGACAACAGGATGAATGCACACACTTGAAAATACAATACATGCAATGTTATGCATCATAGTGATGCAACCTCCTTTCAGTTTCATACTGCATGTCAATTGAAATCCTTACTGAAATGCACACCTTCTCAAGATTGCGCTTGACTGGCGTGTCAGGCACTCAATTACAGCTGTTTTATCAAGACAATGTGTTCGTTTTGTAATATATAGTTCCGGTCTGGTGTGGCACCCCAGCTAACGCACAACGTTGCCACAATGTTGCCACAATGTTGCCACAACGTGGCGTGTTAGCAGGGACTGGCTGCGGCGCGCTGGTGTGTCCCGGGCTTTAGAGTAGAGAGACAGTTCAACTGTAAGTATGAACGGCAGAAACGGATATTGCCTTCCCTTTAAGTAGAGCGTCAGGGACAGCCTCCCTGGCTTACGGCCATACTAGCCTGAATACGCCCGATCTCGTCCGATCTCGGAAGCCAAGCAGGCTCGGGCCTGGTCAGTACTTGGATGGGAGACCGCCTGGGAATACCAGGTGCTGTAAGCTTTTGCATCTTTTACACACCAGAGGGCGACAAATCACGAGTTTTAACTTTGGATACACGCAATTTCATAATTATTTCAGATTTGACTTCCCCAAATACACAGGCATACAATAGATCTTGTTCTCCAACGTAAACGGTCCCTAGTAACTAGGGTACATTCGTACATAAATTGAGCATCATGGCTAGAAGTGACTAAATGTTGCCTAATCTTTCTCATCGAGAAATGACACAATTACAGCAACACAAAAAGGAACTCCACCGGACAAAGTTCAGTGCTCACAAGGAGCCTCATTCAACACACACGGTTCCATTCCCATTCATGCAAAGCACGAAAGTGTAAAACTTGGGAACATACTTGAGAGCAAAGATCACATTCAATCTCATTCAAGGCACGGATGTGAATGCAACGGGATGAAATTACTGAAATGATGCCTGCCCTCGAACTGTGATGATGGACTACCCGACTCGCCAATAATATTGGGTTCTGGTGTATTGAAATACAGGAGCTGCTGGATTTGTGTGTTTTCTTACCCCCTCACCATAGTTTGTCAAATGTTTAAACAACTGAACTTATATTCAAGGTTTGTTTCTCTTCATATGTTTTACTGGTTTACATTTGTCTCAGCAACCTGTTGAATGATTCTTCTGCTTTCAAAGCAAAATGACAACAGGATGAATGCACACACTTGAAAATACAATACATGCAATGTTATGCATCATAGTGATGCAACCTCCTTTCAGTTTCATACTGCATGTCATTTGAAATCCTTACTGAAATGCACACCTTCTCAAGATTGCGCTTGACTGGCGTGTCAGGCACTCAATTACTGCTGTTTTATCAAGAGAATGTGTTCGTTTTGTAATATATAGTTCCGGTCTGGTGTGGCACCCCAGCTAACGCACAACGTTGCCACAATGTTGCCACAACGTGGCGTGTTAGCAGGGACTGTCTGCGGCGCGCTGGTGTGTCCCGGGCTTTAGAGTAGAGAGACAGTTCAACTGTAAGTATGAACGGCAGAAACGGATATTGCCTTCCCTTTAAGTAGAGCGTCAGGGACAGCCTTCCTGGCTTACGGCAATACTAGCCTGAATACGCCCGATCTCGTCCGATCTCGGAAGCCAAGCAGGCTCGGGCCTGGTCAGTACTTGGATGGGAGACCGCCTGGGAATACCAGGTGCTGTAAGCTTTTGCATCTTTTACACACCAGAGGGCGACAAATCACGAGTTTTAACTTTGGATACACGCAATTTCATCATTATTTCAGATTTGACTTCCCCAAATACACAGGCATACAATAGATCTTGTTCTCCAACGTAAACGGTCCCTAGTAACTAGGGTACATTCGTAAATAAATTGAGCATCATGGCTAGAAGTGACTAAATGTTGCCTAATCTTTCTCATCGAGAAATGACACAATTACAGCAACACAAAAAGGAACTCCACCGGACAAAGTTCAGTGCTCACAAGGAGCCTCATTCAACACACACGGTTCCATTCCCATTCATGCAAAGCACGAAAGTGTAAAACTTGGGAACATACTTGAGAGCAAAGATCACATTCAATCTCATTCAAGGCACGGATGTGAATGCAACGGGATGAAATTACTGAAATGATGCCTGCCCTCGAACTGTGATGATGGACTACCCGACTCGCCAATAATATTGGGTTCTGGTGTATTGAAATACAGGAGCTGCTGAATTTGTGTGTTTTCTTACCCCCTCACCATAGTTTGTCAAATGTTTAAACAACTGAACTTATATTCAAGGTTTGTTTCTCTTCATATGTTTTACTGGTTTACATTTGTCTCAGCAACCTGTTGAATGATTCTTCTGCTTTCAAAACAAAATGACAACAGGATGAATGCACACACTTGAAAATACAATACATGCAATGTTATGCATCATAGTGATGCAACCTCCTTTCAGTTTCATACTGCATGTCAATTGAAATCCTTTCTGAAATGCACACCTTCTCAAGATTGCGCTTGACTGGCGTGTCAGGCACTCAATTACAGCTGTTTTATCAAGACAATGTGTTCGTTTTGTAAAATATAGTTCCGGTCTGGTGTGGCACCCCAGCTAACGCACAACGTTGCCACAACGTTTCGTGTTAGCAGGGACTGTCTGCGGCGCGCTGGTGTGTCCCGGACTTTAGAGTAGAGAGACAGTTCAACTGCAAGTATGAGCGGCAGAAACGGATATTGCCTTCCCTTTAAGTAGAGCGTCAGGGATAGCCTCCCTGGCTTACGGCCATACTAGCCTGAATACGCCCGATCTCGTCCGATCTCGGAAGCTAAGCAGGCTCGGGCCTGATCAGTACTTGGATGGGAGACCGCCTGGGAATACCAGGTGCTGTAAGCTTTTGCATCTTTTACACACCAGAGGGCGACAAATCACGAGTTTTAACTTTGGATACACGCAATTTCATCATTATTTCAGATTTGACTTCCCCAAATACACAGGCATACAATAGATCTTGTTCTCCAACGTAAACGGTCCCTAGTAACTAGGGTACATTCGTAAATAAATTGAGCATCATGGCTAGAATTGACTAAATGTTGCCTAATCTTTCTCATCGAGAAATGACACAATTACAGCAACACAAAAAGGAACTCCACTGGTCAAAGTTCAGTGCTCACAAGGAGCCTCATTCAACACACACGGTTCCATTCCCATTCATGCAAAGCACGAAAGTGTAAAACTTGGGAACATACTTGAGAGCAAAGATCACATTCAATCTCATTCAAGGCACGGATGTGAATGCAACGGGATGAAATTACTGAAATGATGCCTGCCCTCGAACTGTGATGATGGACTACCCGACTCGCCATTAATATTGGGTTCTGGTGTATTGAAATACAGGAGCTGCTGGATTTGTGTGTTTTCTTACCCCCTCACCATAGTTTGTCAAATGTTTAAACAACTGAACTTATATTCAAGGTTTGTTTCTCTTCATATGTTTTACTGGTTTATATTTGTCTCAGCAACCTGTTGAATGATTCGTCTGCTTTCAAAACAAAATAACAACAGGATGAATGCACACACTTGAAAATACAATACATGCAATGTTATGCATCATAGTGATGCAACCTCCTTTCAGTTTCACACTGCATGTCAATTGAAATCCTTACTGAAATGCACACGTTCTCAAGATTGCGCTTGACTGGCGTGTCAGGCACTCAATTACAGCTGTATTATCAAGACAATGTGTTCGTTTTGTAAAATATAGTTCCGGTCTGGTGTGGCACCCCAGCTAACGCACAACGTTGCCACAACGTGGCATGTTAGCAGGGACTGTCTGCGGCGCGCTGGTGTGTCCCGGGCTTTAGAGTAGAGAGATAGTTCAACTGTAAGTATGAACGGCAGAAACGGATATTGCCTTCCCTTTAAGTAGAGCGTCAGGGACAGCCTCCCTGGCTTACGGCCATACTAGCCTGAATACGCCCGATCTCGTCCGATCTCGGAAGCTAAGCAGGCTCGGGCCTGGTCAGTACTTGAATGGGAGACCGCCTGGGAATACCAGGTGCTGTAAGCTTTTGCACCTTTTACACAACAGAGGGCGACAAATCACGAGATTTAACTTTGGATACACGCAATTTCATCATTATTTCAGATTTTACTTCCCCAAATACACAGGCATACAATAGATCTTGTTCTCCAACGTCAACGGTCCCTAGTAACTAGTGTACATTCATAAATAAATTGAGCATCATGGCTAGAAGTGACTAAATGTTGCCTAATCTTTCTCATCAAGAAATGACAAAATTACAGCAACACAAAAAGGAACTCCACTGGACAAAGTTCAGTGCTCACAAGGAGCCTCATTCAACACACACGGTTCCATTCCCATTCATGCAAACCACGAAAGTGTAAAACTTGGGAATATACTTGAGAGTAAAGATCACATTCAATCTCATTCAAGGCACGGATGTGAATGCAACGGGATGAAATTACTGAAATGATGCCTGCCCTCGAACTGTGATGATGGACTACCCGACTCGCCAATAAAATTGGGTTCTGGTGTATTGAAATACAGAAGCTGCTGGTTGTGTGTTTTCTTACCCCCTCACCATAGTTTGTCAAATGTTTAAACAACTGAACTTATA